>NW_004797371.1:674786-683412 GCF_000002075.1 Aplysia californica
AAAGAGAGAGAGATAGTGTGAGATAGACAGAAACAGAGAGAGAGAGAGAGGTCGAGTGAGATTGACAGATAGCTAGATAGATACATAAAGATAGATAGATACTGAGAGAGAGAGAGAGAGAGAGAGAGAGAGAGAGAGAGAGAGAGAGAGAGAAAGAACTCTACCTCGTTCTCATACTTACGAGAGATAGGACAGAGCAATGGGCCTCTTGACACTGGTGAGCTGTGGAAACGTACCAAAAAGACCGCCCGTTGAGAATAAAAACTATTAACATTTTCTGCGCTGCAGAATTGCAAAAGAGTGTTTTGAAAGTGATAATTTATCCATACGCTATGAAGAATTGAATTTACAAAGCTAAGATATTATGTTAAATCTCGGCTTGTGAAATATATACATACATATTTTTTTTAAAAACTTGTTTAAGTCCAGACTTCGAGCCGTACGGGAAACAAACTTCGAGAATGACAAATTGTGTATTTTATGTTCCAGTTCTTTTATAGCTGTTTCGTTGGCAAATTATATTGAGTTTTTCTATACAAGAAAATGTTTAAATAGATTATGATACCTAATTTGTAGTGGTCTTACAAGTTTTTCCCATGCACTTTTACTATTAGCATCATTGGCTTCCAATTCTCTTTAAGTTTTGATGCGTTATTCATTTACAGAATAGCTCCAAACATCAACTGATACCCTATTTGTTTTTTAATGGTTGATTATATCTTTATAATGTTTTTTACACGTTTTTCGTAGTTGGTGAGCTAATTGAAATGAACGAATGCAAAACTGTAATAGGCACGTGCTACCTTGAAGGGCCTACACGTGAGCAGTAGTCAATTCTTTTGCGGGTGCTAGAATATCAAAGCCACCATGTGCGCATAAATTATGCAGTCAATCACTCCTTAGTGTACACACTTATAAAGGCTCATAGCAAAAATATGCATAAACAGGAGGAAGCTAGGTGAGTATAGTATAGTATAGTATAAGGTTTTACGGCGCTCGCAACTGCTAAGGTCATATGAGCGCGAAGCTAGGTGAGGCTGGGGGAATACAGAAAAAGAGATGGGAGAAACGTAATAATAATAAATGAGGAAAAGGAAAAGAAAACCACGAAAATAAAGTCTATAAGTGTAGGTCTATACTATGTTGTCTTGTATTAATTTACTACAAGTCTATAAAGGAATGTACTCAAAAAGAAACATTGCACTAATCTAAAGATAAAAAGGTTGTACTATTTTTTTTGTATCCCATCATTTTCAATCACTTTGCTTGATGTTCACTGGTTTTATATAAAACAACACATATTTTGTTTTTTAGTTCACAGTAGCAGAATATCACAGTTATTACTAACACTCAAATAAACTTATCTTTGATTTTGCATGCATTCCTAGGAGCATCAGGAATGTCACAACAAGAGATGTGTGTCCTCTTGTTGTTCTTTCATCATACAACTTTCCTCCTTCTTTCACAGTTGTCTCTACCGTTTGCTGTTCATCAACTTTTTCTTAACTTCGGCCAATATAATATCTCCATTGTTATGGAGAGCCAATCTTAGCCTCTAATGTTGTTTTTTCCTCAGCACATGCAAATAACCAGCTGCAATCTCCACACTCGGATTTCGCGATTTCTGCTTTATCAGATGGTAGAAAGATAATGCCTTTGTCACTTTCTCTGCAAAGATAATTTGGGAGTTACCAACTTCCTTCTTATTTTTTGCATCGGCTAATAGAGTCCTGAGTATTGATGATTGTGATAACTCAATGTTCTTTTTGTACAACCCACTTGGCAAGACAGGTTTACTGATTAAATCCATAAACATTCCCTAAATCTCTGTATTTTTTAGCTTCGTCAGTGTTATTTAATTTTGTATCGATTTTCTCCTCTAAAGACAAATTAATAATTATATTTTCTTTGTTTGAAAGCAACAACAATCCACAAAACTCGTACTTTAAAAGACTTTACTTGATATTATTTCGTTTAATGGCTGAACGTCCCTTTGAGGGAGAGCTCTTTTTGCTGGCAATGAGGGTCTCCAGCATTCCCTGAGATGTACGTAAACAACTTGCAGTAGGTCAGGGTTCAACCCCGTACTTTGTAGCCACGCCAATTACTCAACTGGAAAACTCTACCACAAGGATAACCGTACATCTGATTTTAGAGCCTTGTACGTTTATTCCTTGTCGTCTACTGAACAAGTAGGCAACCCGAGAGAGAAAGTTTATTCTAAGTACTCAGTTTTAGGCATATTGCATGATTGAGTTGCTTGTGTTACACTGTATCTAATCGAAATCTTTGTATTATTATAAGTTGACATATTATTTTTAAAGAGAGTTTTGAATTAACTTTGAAATAAGGGAAACAGAAACCTTATTAACCAGATCCCCAACAATTTCCTATCTACGTCACAGAGGATAATTTTGTATACAATACACACCTTCTCGTCTTCCCGATGACGACAGTTAATTTAACCTGTATTCTGTCTTAAGCGTATTCCACAGTTTAACTTTGGCATGTTCGTTTATAATTACACAGAGTTCTTCGAAGTACGTCCAGGGAAAATTCTACCCAGCAGCACATGATGTTTGGTCTGTGTAGGTTATTCTTAGCTTCCTGAGAAACTAAAATATAAAAAATCCCCACTTTTTCAACCTCATCATCTCTCTTACTCTCCCCCCCCTCTCTCTCTCTCTCCCCCCTCTGTCTCTCATTCTCTTCTCTCCCTCCCTCTCCCACTCTCTCTGTCTCTCCTCCCCCTCTCCTCCCCCTCTTCCATGTTCTCGCTTTCTATGTTTTCTTCCTAGTCGTTTTTTCGTCTGCATTTTGTTGTTTGAAGAGGTGTTCTCGGCCTTTTTATTCCCTCTCTCCGAGAATAACCTAGGACCCAATTAACTTGATTTTACACCTGTTGATTTTGGGGGTTAAGGTGGAAGCAGTGCGGTCGAATTAGGTGGCAGTCTCGTGGCAGACTGAAAAAAAAAATGAAACAGACAGATGGCAAGGAGGAGGCTGAAGCAAAAGAGGGAGAAGGGAAAAGTAAATAAGAACATTGCAAAAACAGTAATTATAGTACTATGTTTTCATTTCACGTGTATAAGTGATGTTTGTCTGTAACGTGTAACTGTATGTTTATGATATTGTGTACGGTATGGAGAAGGGGGGGGCGGGATGAGAGTCTATTTCTTGGTTGGGCGGGGGGGGGGGGGTATGTATGCATGCATACTGGCACTATCTGGGCGAGGTATTAAGTAGTGTATAACCTGTACCTCCAAAACGCACGTGTTGCATTACCATCCCCGCCCCCTCCCCCCTCGCACCAGACCCACACAGATATTATGCTGTATTACAACCCCCCCCCCCTTTGCAACACAAACACAGCCACATGCACACCCCCTCCCACACACACAGGGGCTCTCGTGGCTTAGAGGTTAAGGTGTTGGCCTCTCATTCAAAGGTCCCGAGTTCGAATCCGGGTGGCGACCGAAACATTTTCTTCTCTAAAATTGTCTCCTTCACCTCCTTTCCTGCTCTCTAACAATGTTCTGTCATCTGCTTTCGTCTCCTCTTTCTGCCCACTTCCCCTCCCCTCCTTTGTCCCCTCCTCTAGGCTCCTGATTCTTTCTGCAGCCTTTCACTGCTACTCCTTTGCTCCTTCTTACTGCAGTCTTTCAGCCACACCCCTGATCTTCTGGTAGGAGAGATCTACACCTAGCCCTCTCGGACAAAGGCGAAAAATCTCGGAGGACCCGTGTGCAAGTTGAGCACGTTAAAGATCCCTTGGTTGTCTAAAATCGATAAAAGTAGGCTTCGGCTGCCACCAGTGCAAAATTCAAAATTTCTTACCAACTGAAAAAGTTTAATGTGTCCCGCGTGTTCATATGACATAATGCAGTTGCGAGCACTGTAAAGCACTTACCACCCCCCCCCCCTAAAAAAAACACACACAAAAAAACCCAAAACAAAACAAACCCAAAACAAAACAGTCACACACATACACAAACACACACACACACACACACATACACACACACACACACACACACACACACACACACACATATATATATATATATATATATATATATATATATATATATATATATATATATATATATATATATATATATACACGCACATCCACGTGTTCTCTTTCCCCGATCACACCAGTGTTGTATTCACAATTCAATCTTTGAAATTGATGATTTTTGCAAAGAAGAGAGTGAGATCCACAACCCGCACATCGGTGATGGTGGGAGATAATAAGATTATTCTCGTCCATGACACTCCAATTTCTCTGCAATAAAAATCGGTAATAATTTAGGTAAAGAGATACCAGCTGCCGTCCATCTGTAAAACAACAGCGGCATGTCACATTTATCTGAAAGGTGTGAAAGAGTTGTTTAAGGAAGACAATACCCCCCTCCCAATCTCCATCTCCCAAACAACTTGTAAAGTAAATGATTTCTAATCCTATAATATTATTTTTCTTCAAGCTTGTGATTTGATTGTTTTTCCTATGTTTTCTAAACCTAATCTAAAATACTCCTTCGGCCACTCAAAGGTACGTTACTGTTTAAAACCCACGTGGACAATTGGGTGTGTATTATTTATTAGCGTGGGACGAGCGTGAGTAATTTTCTCGGCCAGTTCTTGCAGAAAGAGTTTATTGAGTAGCTCTTTCTGTGCCGCGTTGAGCTGTGATTTACAACATGCAATAAACGCAGAAGCCAGGAGAAGAAGAATTGGCTCTTGCTATCCATTTCCACATTCGGGTAATGCGCGCTGCATGCAGGAACAATGCTGATAATAACAATAATGGCGAAATAATAACAATAGAAATAGCAATAATAAAAACCCACACTCGGCTGTGTACAAAAACTATGACAAGACGCATGTGCAGCTAATCGATTGGCGGTGTCTTGAAAGAGCAGTTTCAAAGTGCCGTCTTTGAGGCGTACAGCGACCGTGACTGACGTGATTTATTACCTTTCGCAGGCCACCCGGAAAGTTGCAGGAAGTTTACTTTTTTGTTTTTGTTTGTGTTATGCGTATGATTCCCATAGGGCGTGCATAAAGGGAGCTGGGCACCCACCGTGTTGAGTGGTCGTGTTTTTTTCTCTGTTTCGCTTGTTTGTATGTTTTGGGAGGTGCTATTTCTTTACATGTTTAATCAGGCGGAAAGTAGCATCTAATAAGAAATAATCGTTTACACTTTTAGCATAAACGTTTCTACTGAATTGCTTTTCCGGGTGATTACTTTGTTCGAAATTGCCTTTGAAAGGTTTGAGCGTTATTCAATACTTTATTGGAGCTACTGTGATCTGGTCCATACACACTTGAATGTTAGGAAAATGTCGTGGTGACCAGTTAAGACGCCTTTGATCGTTAGCTTATTACGGAAAATGTGGAAATGCGATCAGCAGGGAAGGAAGGAAACATTAGGGCGGAAAACTAATGGTTGCTTTTGTTGGAACAGCTGTTTTTCGATTGTGTACCGTAGAATTTCGGAATGTTGTGCTCCTTTTTTTTGCAGTTGTTCATGTCATAAATCGTACCGACATGAATAAAGTACTGCCAGAAAACTGGCTTAATTGCTGCTATTATTATTCTGGTAAAAGGACAACATAAAAAGTAAAAGGCTGGGAAATCACCACAAAAAGTATGGATGCTTTTGTCTTGGATTTCACTTGTTTGCCTGGAGAATTTTATTTAAAAAGTTCTAATTTGAGTAAGAAAACATTTGTTTAAGTTTTCCTTTAAAAGAAAAATATAATATTGATCATTTTTCTCTTTAAACAACCATCACCCAAAAGTTAAAACGTATTACCTGCCTATCTATGAGCAGACTTTCTATCCTCCTGCTTACCTACCTAACCCACCTACCCACCTATCAACTTATTTAACTATAAATCAATATTTACCAAGCAATATACTACTTACCTAGCTATTTACCTACCTACCCACCTACCTACCTACCTACCTACCTACATACCTACATACCTACATACGAAACTACCTACCTACCTACCTACCTACCTATTTACCTTCCTATTTACCTTCTTATTTACCTTTTTACCTACCCTCTACCTGCCAGATTGATCACCTATCCACTCGCCACCCACCCGTCTACCTACCTACTTACATGTACACAGGTACATTCCTATGTCAGCATTGATATACATTTAAATACACACACATACACACACACGCACATGTATATATATATATATATATATATATATATATATATATATTATAACTTAAATATAATACATTATATTATATATTATATAAAATATGTATATATATATATATATATATATATATATATATTATACCGCGTATGAAATGCATAGACTATAGACACGCACATAATCTACAAACTACAAAAAGAATTTTTAAAGGCCAGAAAGTGAAATTCAGCAACAAGGACGTCATCACAGTAGTTTTACGCCAGTCAGCCAATGGGCACTTTAAATCTCGTAACTATGAATCACAATGTACAGGGAACAATTTTTTCCATATTCCGTTTCTATGTGTACTGCTCTCTCGGCGTCCTACCTTTACCGTTATGTCCAATTTTGAAGTCGTCTATTTCAAGCATTTCTGAGGTGAGCTCATTGTTCACTCGACATTTTAAAGTCTAAAAATTCTTATATTACTCGAACTTTTCAACAAGTTTCTAGAAGATCAGCTTCAGATATATTATTGTCTTCATTGTTCCTTCGTTTAAAAAAAAAGCCCTGAATGACAGAAAAGGGGAGAACAAAACATCGTTTACACAGTCATGTGAGTATTCAAAATATTGATTCTTGGGTCTTTCTGTTTGCTTTATAATTTGTAATATTTGTGATTTTGACGATAAAGAACGAATACTTGTGAGATTTTATTTTTTGTGGGCTATAAATGAAGAAGATAATTTATGTCACTAAAGAGTTAAATTCAAATCTCAGAGACATGATTGTCATTACAGTCGCTCCTTGTGTGAGATGCAAACATTCTGGCATGTGTGACCCAGGACATTGTTGCGTGTAGCAAAGATTCAAGTTGAAACCAGAATAGAGCAACTATCCATTCTTATTTGCAAAATCCTTGAAATGTGTACACACGGCGTTCATAACGTCAACGAAATACAATGAAAAGAAAACATCGATAGCGATATACATTATTCATAACGGTTTATTATGTTATTTGCTCTTTAGAGTGACAGATTCTTGACAGAAAACATTAACATTTATAGTTTAGATTGTGCAAAAAAATATCAATTGAAGGAATTATGAGTCCTTGGGGCATGTTTATCCTTATATGGCACGCTCATCTTTGTCGAAATTTCGTGTTAACATTTTTCTTTCGCTGTTGGTCGGAATTATGGTTGCACCGGCTTTCTAATAGGAATAGATAATGTAAGAATGCAATGAGTTCTGCTGCTATCGGTAAAAGAAACTGTGTAAAATAGACTCCCTTATTGGAACTATTTTTATATGATGCATGAAGGATCAAAATCGCTAGCACGTAGATGGAAACATTTCTGGGGGTCTTTTTCTCTGTTGATTGTTTGTTTACAGCGTGTTGTGTTCAAGTGAAAACAGTTTGACATTTGACATTTGACATTTGACATTTGACATTTGACCTTTCACTAGGCGTCACTTTACTGAAAAGTGGTGTACTGACATTTGGTGATAATTTGGCCCCCTACCTTTTACAACGTAACCCACACTTAAACTGCAGCAGTGGTTGTGCCATTAGTGGTTCTGACGCCAAACATACTACTCGAAATGAGTTTCCCAAAAGCATAATATTAATTGTTATTGTGCACTTCAAATATACTTATTGAAAACAAACTTGTTGTAATGCATAATTAGTTGTTTGTGACCATTTTCATAACATACTCGAGCATAACTAAGGTTAGTATGCTATGCGTTTATACAGTATGAACCGTCCGTAGGTTCAAACATCTGCACGTTCTCGTAAGATCAAAGAACAGGTTATGAGCAGACGTTAATTGAACAAGCCTTTTAACGAGCAGGCCAAGTCTCTTCAAGGGGTTACTGACGACAGCTAAAACGTTACCCTGTAGGTGTTGCAATTACTTATACTACACATGTAACTTTCTACAGTTCCATACTTTTCTCGAGGAGGAGATTATCCTTTGACTGTTGTTGACAGAACAGCAATTGTGAATGAAAACTTTGCTGACAAGCCAAACAAAAAACCGTTAAACAGACAAAAAACATTTATTGCTCCAAACCTGATAACCCGTACAGGCTGGTTATCCAGGTGGCTAGATGAGATTCACAGGCCAGGCTTCAGCTTGAGACGTTCCAGTTTCCCCGGTCAAAGCCAAACTCATACAGCAGATACATCACTGAGAACTTTCTCCCCCAACATGCATGCGCACACATACACACATATACATAGACACACACGCACAAGCACAAACACATACACACACACACACACACACACACACACACACACACACACACAGGCACCCACAGAGGCGCAAATAAACACCCACCTAGCGGGAGAGAGACGAGAGAGAGAGACAGAGAGAGAAAGAGAGATAGAGAGAGACAGAGAAAGGGGCGGGGGCATGCAAGCATGCACGTACAAATACACACACATACATACA
>NW_004797371.1:683846-693223 GCF_000002075.1 Aplysia californica
CCCCCATAAAACCCCCAAGCAAACCAAAAACAACCAAAAAAAACCAAAACCCAGCAAGATATTATGAGATACCTCTTAAAGTCGGGACTTCACGCCAGCGAGTATTGATATTTTCATTTTAGGTCCTTGAGAATGTGGATAAAAAAAGCACAATGCTACATACCTGCACTTTGAAAAAAAAATCCCTGTTAGTTATAGTTATTTCCGTGTACAGTATCAAGATGTAGAAAATGTAGTGAAGATAGTAAATTTTGGGGTAAAAAAGGACGGGACTGAGGTTTTGTAATTGCACTACTACCTCGTTTTTATTAGAGTAAAAAAGAGAATGTCAAGTTTAGGTAGGTTTGAAAAGGGGATGGGTTGGGTGGGGGTAGCCTGAACTTTTTGCCCTGGAGCCAAGCTTTCAGAGTGCCATCTCGCGCATGGTTCCGGTGTGCCAAAACAAACCAAGATTGCCGTAGTGATGAGCTCAGACTCGATTCCAGAACCGATCCCTGTGATTATTGCTTCTGAGAAAAAGAAACGATCCCTTTTCCGTAAACTAACGATTCTCTGTTACTTTATTTTTATCTTACAATTTTTTTAAAGAATGTATTTTTAAAGAAAATGTTGGTGCTTTGCTATGTTCTGAAATCGAGTTTATCCTGAATCTTGAAGACTTAAAAAAGAGTAATAGGGATGCAAATTCATTGTCAAAGAGTATATATCAATCTAGTATACACAGTGTGAAAACGTGTTCACTGCTTACGCCTTTTTTCTCATTCATCTGTTGTTGTTTTTATATTCCCTCTTCTTTCAATTCAAAATCTAAAACCAACGTCTGCCCACGATGCTCTATATTATAGGCTCTCATTTACGGCGTAGGTCAGTGTTGGTTCTCTAACTTCACACTGTATAGATTGGGCGGGATAGCGCCCTCCTACCCCAAGTAATCAAAGGGGTCGGACTACTCGTTACTCGCTGGAAGTAATTGCAGGGGTCGGAAGAATTGCTACTCGCCAGAGGTAATTGCAGGGGTCGGACTAAATGCTAATCGCTGTATATATAATCATGATACTGGCTAGGGGTCGAAACCACTGGAAGAAATCATTGAGCCACTGGAAGAAATCACATCACTGGCTATAATGAAAGTAATTGGGTTCGGAATCCATTCCTACGATTCCTAGCCTTTAATAATCGTAATCTTCGGTTACCGAAAAAAACCCGGAATCGCCCACCTCTAGAGATTGGTGGAGCGCGGAACAAGCAGTTCTGACAGTAAAAATAATTCGTTTGCTAAAATTGGACAATCAAATTTTATTTTTAAAAAGGAAGAATCATCAATCTTAAAAAATCTTCCCCTCTCCCCCCCCCCCCCCCCCCCCCCAAACCCTCTTCTTTTTTGTCCATTTGTCCATTAATGGAGTTTTCTTTGGCGTCTTAAAATGTTTAAACGGACTACAACATTAATATCCAAGAGTTTGAGAATACTCAAATACTCTGTAATAACCTTCATACGTATGTAAGATCCGTACATGTAATGCTTGTCTATGTTTTACTTCATTACCTACAAGCTAGACGCAAGACAGGCCAAGCTAAAGTAGGACAATATATAAATAACTCTATAGTTTGAAAAGCTTTAGAAAGCAACCATCTACTGCCGAGCAACCATTCACTAATTTGTCAGTTAATTTTCTTCCTAGGAAGGACTAATGTGGGGGAAAGGGTTGGGGGATCGAAAAATCGGAATACACTAAAGAAACCGCTGACACATTTTTGACATCTGTATTTGATATTTTGGCACTTTGAAACAGGAACAATTTGACAGTTATTTTCAACCGCTAGCTTTGTTATTGTTCTTGCTATTGCTGAAAATTGGTTTGGACAGTTGGTGCCTTCAGCCGTGAAAGCACACTTTTACCTTTTTTTTTAAAAATTCAAACAGAAACTGAAATTATCCCCCCTGACGCAATTTTTAAGGACGACAATAAATCCACCGCATACACCGAGCTAGTTATCCATCTCGGCACTAGAAGCATTATTGCCTTGTTCATACGCCCGGGGTGATTTGCACAGAAAGTTGGAAACTCATATTTCCTTGTAGTTTACATCCAAAATTTCGTCTGGAAGACACTTGGGATAGGAAAACATGAACGGTCTTGACTTGCAGAAATTAGCCCTCATTAAGTAAACACATTTTTGCGTGTTCTCCCTGGTTAATGTTATTTCGAACGTAAAAGAACCATGAAGCACACCAGTCGTTAAGAACAGAGAAGCCGAAGAAACCCGAGGTGAGCCGGAGCAGGCTTGTGCGGAGAAAAATGTAGGGGAGGAGAAAGGAAGTACGGGTGAGAGAAGATAGAGAAGCGGGGGAATTGCCGTTTTCTGCGTTCTTTTTGGCTTTTAAAGAAATTTGGAAATAAAGGGAGGGCAGGGGAGGGGGAATGGTGGAAGGTGCAACATCGTTAAATCATTAGTGTTATTTATTTCGTTTTTAAAAAAAACGGCTTCACTTTGACTGTTGGAACTTTCTGGAGTAAGTATAATCGGTCACAGATGTGAAAGAAAAAATATTTTTCTTTTCATCAATTTTAAGTTACTTAGCACTCCTCAAAATACAATCCGTTTTCCGGGTAACTGTATCGAAGTAGAGGTAATTGTGCCACACATAGCAGACCTTCATCGAAAAGGCAGGAGTAGGGGACGTTGGTTTTTATGGGGGGGGGGGGTCTGTTTGTGGTTGTTTTTTTTGGACTATCTACAAGTATATCCATTTCCGAATTATTTACTGTATATGAGAATCCATTCCCGCAACTCTCCTCTTTCATCTTAATTTTGAAAACGACATAGGCCCCCGCCCAGCATATTTCAACTTATAAGCGACCCCCCAAAAATTCACATCTAAAAAATGAGCTTGATGAATTTCTATATTACAGCGTTGTGTATTTTAAAAAAAAAATGCGACAATAACTCTTTGAGATCTTGTTACAAATGAGAGCATTTTGTGGAAGTGAGTTCGATGTCCGTGTGGGGGAGAGATTTTATCGAGTATCTCTGTCTTTGGTTGTGTTTGTTTCCTATTTAGACTAAGTTGGCTTTGACAGGTAAAGCCGAAGCAGTCCGGCTCCTAAATGATTTATGTAGTGTCAATGCGGGCTTAAAATATCTACAATTATACACACACACACACACACACACACACACACACACACACACACACACATATATATATATATATATATATATATATATATATATATATATATATATATATATAATATATATATTTATGTATATTACGTATAATACACAAACTTCTTGTGGATC
The DNA here is from genome assembly GCF_000002075.1 of Aplysia californica. Classification (NCBI taxonomy): domain Eukaryota; kingdom Metazoa; phylum Mollusca; class Gastropoda; order Aplysiida; family Aplysiidae; genus Aplysia; species Aplysia californica. Next base: position 687,153 of record NW_004797371.1, read on the forward strand.
TCCGTAGTTTAAGGAAAGAAGCAAGGGTGCGTCATTGGTAAATGGTTTTTAAAAAGAAAAATCATCCAACACTTTCCAGCACGGGGCAATTTGATCAGGATTACAAAAACACTTAGCTCCTTTTATCCAACAGGTGTACCAGGATTGCACTTTTCTGTAACGTTCGGTCAAGTTTCCGGGAGAAAACGAAAGGGTGAGATTTTGATGGGCCAATTTCGGTAACTCGACCTTTATAACCCCCCCCCCCCTCCACTCCTCCCTCCCCCACCTGCAGAACATACAGTCACACACTGACACCCCCCCCCCCAACACACACTCACGCACACACACGCACACACACAAACACACACACACACACACACACACACACACACACACACACAAAACACTCCCCCTTAATTGAAAAGCAAAAACCCTCAAACGCCCAAATAAGAAAGAGAAACAACTAGATCTATGAACCTAAACCGACTTTTAAAAAAAAGAAGAAAATCAATCTATGAAAAAAAAAACTCCCTCAAAAAATGGAAAAAAAAAAGGATTTTCCTTCTTCCGCGAAAACCAAGAAATTCCAATTGAGCTTCAGTAAAGGGTTGGAGTAGTGAGAGGTAAGAAAATAATAAGATGCTTTGAGAAACAGAGATTGAATACAAAGCACGCTCCTTCCTCTTCGAAACATTTAAAGGTTTGAATCAAATAGAGATTAATAATTAATCGCCAATATTATCAGTTAAACATAATATACCGATGTATCAAGCTTTCAGTCTGAACATTGATGGCTTTCCCCATCATCATTCAAAGCAGGATTATTCTAAATAGTCTTTTGATTTTGAAAATCTAACGTCTATTTGACACTACCTTCAATCGTTTTTTTTAATTGGTGAAATTTCAACGCTTTATTTTCTAATAAATTCTAGACCTACAAAGAAACAGGGGTACACTAAACGGGTGGAATTGATCTTCATCAAGAGAACTAGATATCTGGAAAGATCTAACCTCTCGAAGTTCGAGATTTGAATATATTTTCAGTGGAATATTATTTCCTCTTAACCATTTATTTGCGCAGTAGGAAGATTAAGTTCACTGCTTCCAAAAACAAGATGAGTTGTATTTGGTTTTGCTATGTTTTATTTTGCTTTGTTTTATTTAGTTTTGTTTGAGGGGGATCGGGGTGAGGTGGGGGCAGTGGTTAACATACCAATAACAAATAAATGGAATTGAGTTCTGTCCCAAAGACCTGGACCCCCAGTCCCAGGTACTCCGACAGACGTTAATTGAGTTCTTCACTCAATAAGAGCTCATCTCACCAAAATTTCATCTTTTTGTTCAGCTCGAGCAAAACACTGTATTTAACAAGACTAGCTTTTATGTTCTACTTATCGATTAGACGAAAAGGAGTCAGCATAAAACACAATTTAAAGTATGTAATTATAACCTTGCATTTTAAGCACGGCCACATCTCTAATTTAAACAGAAGCAGAGTTATCCGCGAAACGAGTAAATGGCTTTATCGTGTTTGGTAATAGTTGTGTTGGAAAAAGCCACCCCCCCCCCCAAAAAAAAAAAAAAAGATTGAAAATGATAATTGTATTGATATAGCATATTTATTTAACGCCCACACATTATCCTGGGGGCCCAAGGCTCTTCAGATGGGTATCTGAATAAAAACGTGCACGTTCACTACAGAAATCTTTCATTCAGACATGCGGTTGGGCGTGTGCATATGCTTCCCCGAGCAAACACACAAACATTTTTAGTACACAAAGGGACGTGCACACACACAAACACACACACACACACAGATACACACACACACGCGCACAAACACACACTCACATGCAAATTTACAAATACTCTCTCTCTCTCACACACACACGCACACGCACACACACACACACACACACACACACACACACACACACACAAACACACACACACACACACACATGTAAGCCATACTAACACGCAAACAAGAACAATAACGCTGTAAATAATCGCTTTATTCTCTAACTTTCACGTCAAATCATACGTACAGCTAAAAAATTCTTCTCGCTTTAAATCGATTTCTCTCTCCCGGTTATCTTAGTCTTTCATCAAGGCCACCCGAAGGCTTATCAGTTGGCTCTCCGATTACAAATTACCTCTACAAACCTAAAAAGAAATTATTTGTTTCGTTTAAAGATATTTTGTTGCAAAGGAACATTAAAATTACAGCTAGAAATAACACAAGACATGTATTATTGCACATAAAAAGCCTGAAACAAACGTATCTATTCTCTTTAAAGTGAAAATTACATAAATATCCTGTATTATATTTAGCTTATCACATGATCAAAGGTGTTTCTCGCATTCAAGATGCGTTATTATGTACTTGTGAGTCAATGGCACTAAATGCTCAAACCGTCATGTTAGAAAGTCAGACATTCTTATGTCAATGGGCCATGCTCTGTTACACTCCTTGGACACTCCGACTCACATTGCACAATCGTGGACTCTCCCTAACATTAAAGGTAGGTGGTTAGGTAGGTAGGTAGGTAATAGGAAGGTAGGTAGGTAGGTAGGTAGGTAGGTAGGTAAGTAGGAAGGAAGGTAGGTAGGTAGGTAGGTAGATAGGTAGGTAGGTAGGTAGGTAGGTAGGTAGTAGTAGTAGTAGTAGTAGTAGTAGTAGTAGTAGTAGTAGTAGTAGTAGTAGTAATAGTTTAAGCAGCAGCAACATTAGTAGCAAAATAGGCAGCAGACCCAGTTGTACTGTGGAGATATGACTGTTACAGCAGTAATAGAGGTTGGCAGTAAAAGCTTCCTCCACCAATACCACAACCATTAAAAAATCCACGGCCACCCACAGCAGCCAGCACAAGCGACAACAACAGTAAAAAGAGCAGTAGCAGCAAGCACAACAACATCAGCCGCAGTAATGCTGACAGTTGGGAAAACAAATGGACGAGAAAAGATTTTAGAAGGACGAGCTGTGGAAGGAGCAGCGTAGCCACAGACAATGGATGTGTTTCCTCCGCCTTTCTCCGCTAAACGTGTTTAGTATTACTCGGCTAGCCCATGCATCACGAGTGAATGGATTTTGCCAGGCGTGGCATTCGGTACAGGCGGGTTTAAACCTTTATGAGCGAAGATGAGTCAGGTAAAATTTCGGGAAAAAATGTAAGCGTCCTTGGCTTATCTTGGTACGTCAATTATACTTGGGCGATAAAGTTTGGTACTGTCTTCTTTTACAAAAAATTCGCATTCACAGATGTTTCTACCGGTGTCTATGGTAAAATAGTTAAGCTTTTTCGCCTTGCAAATAAATACGTGTGTTTGATCCCTATCGTGCAGAAACTATGTAATCTCTCTTTGGGCGTCAAATAATCGTCTTTTTTCTAGGATGCTGGGTTCTACTAAGTCCATGTAAGCTTTTACAGGCAATGAAGCAGCCTGTCTAATAAATTATCATCTTCTTTAATCGATAGAGGCAATAAGTCAGAGATGATACCAGGACAAATCAAGAGCACATACTTTTATAATACTAGTCTAAAGTCTCGAACTTAAATTACCAGGGAGCTGCTGAAGGTAGAGTCTTAGTGAGCCAAGCCCACATCAAACATTCAACAAAACAAAAAACAAAAAAAGGTTTCATGTATTTATCCAAAATACCTACAACTGATCTACTCTTCTCAATCTAAAATAACAATGGTTCATGACATGAACGGATGAACGGTTCTTCAGCACATAGGCTCTCTTTCATAGTCCTTTAGTGATCTCATCTAAATTTATGTTCCTTCCAGATCACTTAGATCAGGCGATCAGTATCTTTTAAGAGTTCCTAGAAAAGGAGGTAAAAAATTAGCAGAAAGATCGTTTGCCCACCTTGCTCCATCAGTTTGGAACTCTCTTCCCCAACAGTTGAGACATACAACATCTGAGTCTAAATCTAAAATATCGTTAAAGACACATTTAATGACATCATTTTTATATCAGTAGATTCATGTTCAGTACAATGCTTTGTAAATGACTATGTATCCATTTATGTATTTTGCAAATTGCATTGTGTATATTATTTTACTATGTATTTGTATGTGCTCATTTCATAACGATGTGTAAGCGTGCGCGTGTGATAAGCAAGCAAGTAGATTTGTGTGTGTGTGTGTGTGTGTGTGTGTGTGTGTGTGTGTGTGTGTGTGTGTGTGTGTGTGTGTGTGTGTGTACGTGAATGAATATTGTTTGTACTTGCATTTATGTAAAGGTCCTGGAGCTGTTTTCACACGGGAGTGGGCGCTATAGAAAAGATCTACATTATTATTATTATTGTTATTATTATTATTATTATTATTATTATTATTATTATTATTATGATTACTATTGTTATTATTATTATGATTACTATTGTTATTATTATCATTATTATTAATTTTAGTATTATTATTACTATCATTATTATCATTGCTTCCAGAGACCCGGTAGCGCTTTCTTTAACATACATGTAGTTGAGCCACACTTGGGCCTCACAAACACTAAGAGTTGATGTCAAAAAGGAGCCTCAAAATATCGCCCTGACAGCCTCGATTGGCTCACACGCCGCGCATTTCAGACATCTGCCCTAGCTAGTTATTTGGTCGCGGTATATGAGTGAAGGTGGTTGGTGGGTGGGAAGGAGGGAACAGTGGGGGGTGGGGGGGGGGTTGTGCTGGTAGGGGTAAAATTTCAGAGATGTGAGACTGCCTCTACCTAAACACTAGCCACCTGTCTCAGAAATAAAGATCCAACATTTGTCCATACATTTACCACATGCATAGAACACAACTCTCTGTCACCCGTTTTAGCAACCCCCCCCACACACACACACAAATTAAATAGAATGTGTTTTTTCTTTGAACTTTTTTTTTACGATAAAGCGTCGTCAGTATCAAAGAATATACATTTTTGGACCATCTTCCAAAATGTTTCTTTTACTGAGAGCGTGTGATGAACTGTTGTGGGAAGCACAATAACAATACCACTTAAATGAAAGAAAAAAAAGTGATACTTCTTTAATTTGCCAAGGAAATCGGTGACCTAGTGTGAACTTTTGGGATTTTCAAGGACTGATGCATATTATGTTGAATTCTTAGAGTAGGGTAACACTGTGAATACTGATCAGTACGTGGGTACTCTTCGTAAACTTCGAACACGTTTGTCAGGAGTTCGACCAGGCCATTTTCTATCATGATAGTGCTTGTTCCCACACAAACCAAAATACTACTCAGGATGCCATAATGCGAGTTACGTGGTGCCCACTACAGATCGGATCGGCCAATCGGGGCTGATCGCCCGACTCGGTCGCCTCAAAAGCAAACGTATTTGTTTTCAGTTTCAGGCGATCGAGTCGGGCGATCGGCCCGATCCAGCAGTAGTGGGCACTCCGTATATTCCGCGGTGTTTGCCACATCCTTCTTATAGTCCAGATTCGTTCCTTCAAACTTTTTAACCTCTCCTTTTTTCCAAGGTATAAAAGCACTTGGAGGGAAATCAATATGACGATGAAGCAGAAATCAGAATTAATGTGCCTAGATCTTTCAAAGGATTATTATCTGTTTGAACTTTTAGCAGGCACGACGCAGATACTTTTTGTCTCGCGTCTGTTGACAGGGGTGAATTGATGGGGGAAAAAATGAAGGTAACATTTTATAGCAGACTTCTTCATTTTTCATTTGATAGAAAGTTTGTGTTCGTTGGTAGGTAGGTAGGTAGGTAGGTAGTAGTAGTAGTAGTAGTAGTAGTAGTAGTAGTAGTAGTAGTAGTAGTAGTAGTAATAGTATTTATGTATATTACGTATAATACACAAACTTCTTGTGGATCTCCGTAGTTTAAGGAAAGAAGCAAGGGTGCGTCATTGGTAAATGGTTTTTAAAAAGAAAAATCATCCAACACTTTCCAGCACGGGGCAATTTGATCAGGATTACAAAAACACTTAGCTCCTTTTATCCAACAGGTGTACCAGGATTGCACTTTTCTGTAACGTTCGGTCAAGTTTCCGGGAGAAAACGAAAGGGTGAGATTTTGATGGGCCAATTTCGGTAACTCGACCTTTATAACCCCCCCCC
>NW_004797371.1:693547-697513 GCF_000002075.1 Aplysia californica
CTCTCTCTCTCTCTCTCTCTCTCGCTCTTTCTCTCTCCCTCCCACACGCTCTCTAAGAAAAAAATATTTTATTTTTATCAATAACTGACAATAGTTCTTTATAAAATTTTAAGTCAGGGATAAAGACTGGGGAAAGGAGTAAAAAACCCCCCAACAAAACAACAAACCACCCCGAAATGGAAAGCTAATCCAACAACAGAGAAACCAAGCAGAAAAGCGCGCTGTGACGATGGGATTTCAATTAGCCCGACACTCGTCCATTTCCGAAGATACTAGAACTTGACGGCCCGTTCCAATGCGGTAGTGACGGAGAACAATGCGCGACTCATGGCCCTCTCTCGACGCTTCTTCCTCCCGGAGGCAACTTGTACTCATCGGCCCCATGAAAAAACAGCAGCTGCCAGTCCATAGAACCGAAAGAGCAGTACAGAACAGGAGCGTGTTTTTTGTTCTTTTTTTTGGTAGTTTTTTTTTGGTTTCCCTTTTTAAAATTGCTTCGCTTTTTTTTGTTTTCCTAATTTTTTGTTTTGCTTTTTGCGTGTTAGATCGTTATTTATTGGGTTATCTTTTATTTTTTTTAAAAGCTGTCTTATTGTCGAAGGGACAACTGAACTAACTATCTATCTATCTATCTATCTATCTATCTATCTATCTATCTATCTATCTATCTACAAAGTCCTCACTCCCCGTACGGGATCGTATATATTCAACATCTTTATTGCCGTAACCATAGTCCAAAGCCAATATGAGGTTAAATATCGCATATTCGTGAAATTATGTCACATCATTCTGTGGTTGCTGAACAGTCATTGTGAAAATGATAATAGAATAAAATTAATGAGACCTATAGTTGGGCATTACAACATTTCTTTTTACTTGGTCTGTATTTATATAACCCATGCCAGTTTTTCTTATCTTCCCCTCTCCTCTCCTGCCCCGCCCCCCATCCCCACGCACGCACTGACATGAACACTCCACTCATCTTACAGTTCTTAGGTCCGTTTCTGTCTGTCCTTTGCGGACTATCTGCTTCGTTACCAATCATATTGTGTACGTGCAATAATTCTGATTACTGGAACTCTAGAAATCAGGTTACTACAATGAGTATTCGCACTTCTAGTACCCATAGTAAAGGCCTGTGATTTTTCAGCTTTACTTTCTCACCACATGAATCAACAAACAAACACACTTAAAAAAAAATACAATAGTGAAAAAAAAAAAACGAGGTAGAAACCAATTTGAAATCCCTTTGAGCTGAAATTTTTGTGGTTGTCGATTACGCTCTCATGTACGCTCCAGGCTATCATCGTGATCGTGGTTGATTGAATCAAAAGACGGCGCTTTACGCTCTTTTCACTATCATACCACCTGAAACGCCTATTGTTTTCGCAGTTTGATTGTTGACCCTAAAAACAATATAACGATCCATTTGAACATTGAATTGCGCGGCGATTGAGCACAGCGCATTCACGACTATGGTAAAACACTGAAAACTGAAAAACTGTAAAAAGCTTGGCCCTTGGAGCATTGATTGAACGATGATTGAATAAAAATTGGACTCGGTTTCGGCACGTGCCACTAAAGGGGGTTTTGAAATGCGTGACAGTTTTACTTTCTGGAAGCAAACATTAGAACAATAAAAAGTAAATGAACAATGTAGTGGACTCGTAATCAACACTAGAGCGATCGAAAATGTTAATCACACCAACAGTAAGGTTTTTTTTTTAATAGTAAAAGTTCAGTTCTATAAAAGTGTCAACAAAATTTGATAATCACTTAAGTTTTGCTTTGGTTTGTACCGTTCGGATAGTTCATATTATTCATTTCTATCCAAAAAACGATACGTCACAATGAGATCTTCGTTTGACAAATGATTACCACTATCCCAAAAACCAACAATTCCGCCATTCGCTGAAACACTTCGTACTCGCATCCAGAGTGATATCTGCACTTCGTGTTCGTTTATCAAAGAAAGAATAATTGCTGGGAAAATGTGATTTCCAAATCTAGTCAAAGTGAATCCAGGGTATTTTGTCCTGATTGTAAGTGTTGCATAAATCTATCACGTTTACAAAACAAACATTCGACAAGGCGTTTGACCTATAGGCTATACTTCCTTGAGCGTTCTGTTTTGTTAACAACAGAGACTGCGTTGTCTCATTTAGTGTATAAGTCAACGTCTTGGTTTGGATGGTCTATTAGACTTTGCCCTTATTAACTCTTAATGATGTTGCGGACACATATTATATCCGACCAGCATTAGACCAACGTCGATGTTGAGACAGGTCGCAAGCCGTCATAAACTAATCGGAACATGAATAGGCATATTTCATAGTATGAGTGCTATGGTCTGCTTTTTAAAGTTTCAGATAAAGAAAATGATAATTTAAAATCTTACATAAATAACGAAGTTATGATTTGTACAAAAGTGCGCCAAATTAACCCGCCTTCAAGCTTTGTCGGCCTAGTGACCGTAATGCGCATGCTTAGAGTTAATAAGTCCGCTATTTGTATCTTAATTACATCGCATATTATTATTCCATTTTCAGTTTGTGTAGAGTTGCGCTCAAAACGAGAAGTCAAATACATGGTTTTTTAAAGAGTGACTTCTCCTATGCTTACCTAGTATCTCGTAAGTAAAGAAAAAGATAAGGTATATTTTCAGGAGTGAGGGGCTAGGAATAAATTAATAAAAACGCACTTTCTGGTCATTCGACAACATTTGAGGATATGCTTCTATGGAGCACCATTACAATTGATTTTGTTTCTCTATCTTTAAAAGGCATGTAAAATCCCTACTTTGAACTAAGTAAACTCAGGTGTCTGATTTGTGTTGTTGTTGTTGTTGTTGTTGTTGTCGTTGTTGTTGTTGTTGTTATCATTGCTGTTATTGTTGTTGTTGTTGTTGTTGTTGTTGTTATCGATTCAGCAACAGCTGAGGTCTGGCCCTTCTGTCCAATGCCATGCAGTGATAAGTGCAGGTTTGCTGCAGTTGCTGTAATGTTCCATAGAGTGTGTTGTCATTGTCAGGTCTCGGAGGGAGAAGGGTAGCTCTGACGTCATTTAGGGCTGCGCAGTAGAACAGGTTATGATCCACAGTCTAATACGTATAGTCACAGAGGGAATACATTGGGGTGGGGGTGGGGGGGTGGGGGGGTGATTTGTGTATGACTGTTCGAATTGTGACTACACTTGACCTTTTCTGGCTACTGACCGGATAAAATTATGTGTCCGCTACGTCCTAAAAGAATTAAGGTTTCGGCCCGGAGTAAGGACAGAGTCATCAGATTTAGTGGTTCACTGTTATCTGCCAGGGGTAAAGTTTAGGGGGTGATTTTTCGAGTTATGGGTAATCTATTCAGATAACGTGTCGAGGGAATAGTACTTGGAGCTGTGATAATAAAGTTTATAGTACAAAGTTGTTTGTTGAAAGGTGTGTTTATTTGTTACTTCTGCGGGGGACAATGTAAGAGCAGAACAGTCACAGGTAAAGTCTAAGGTACTAGAAAGTGTGAATTCGTCGTCGAATGATCACATAATATTTTTAAAAATCTCTCTATATAGATGTTTTTCTGCTCTTATCAACACAATTTTCAGGTAGATCGGGGTTAACATGGGCTGAGAGGGAAAAAACGACACAGCAGAAAGACATTCGATAAAAATTCTCCCCTCTCGGAAATCTCGGTCTTCTGCATACAAGCGCGAAACGTCTGCTGTCTAACCGTCATACCACAGGCGCTGGATTATAAGATTTAGAGATGTCCAGAATGATAAATGATGTGATTGTGACTGGCAATTCTCATACCAAACGCCAAAACATTAACCCTTTAGTCTGACCGGTAACACCACACATGTTTAATCTATCAATCTATTTCCTCGTATTTAGACAATATAATATACCCTAAGTATCTTAGCTGGTTATAGTCCATAGTGAAACATCAATATGTACTTACACTGATAGACGCA
>NW_004797371.1:698922-709769 GCF_000002075.1 Aplysia californica
CCCCCCACAAAAAAAGTATTTTATTTTTACTTTTACTTTTACTTTTTCATCCTCCTTTGTGATTAAGCGTCGAGGGTAGATGCAGTTTTCTATGGAAGGCCAGCTCCGCAGCTCTGTCAGTTGTTATTTTATGTTTTCTCAGGGTTTCCTTGACCCCCTCGATCCACCTTTTATGTGGCCTTCCTCTTCCCTTATAGCCAGCGTGCATGGTGTTGTAGGCTCTCGAGGCTGGCTGGCTTGGTAACATACGTAACAGGCGGCCAAACCATTAATTTATTCTCTGTCGTTCTATGTAATGTAGTCACGGCTCAGTGTCTCTTACTTATTCATTTCTCTGCCTGTCTCGTCTTGTGATGTTAAGGGTTTTGCGGAGACATTTCATTTCGCATGAAGAGATTTTGCTTCCATGGGTTTTACTTAATGTCCAAAGTCTGGCACTGGTAGCATAATGTTGGTATGAATATTGAGGTGATAAGCAATCTCTTTGTGTCCATGGAGATGTTTGGATGAGATAGGAGGGGTGCGAGCTGGAAGGTGACAGCGTTGGCTTTTTGAGTTCGCATTTCTATTTCTCTGTCTATGGACCCGTTTTTTAAAAAAACGTACTACCAAGATATATAAACTCCTTCAACTGTTTCAGTTATTTACTAGTGACATGGATTTTCAGGGGACTGCGGTTTTGGCTCACTTAAATTACTTCTGTTCTGGGTGTGCTTATTTTCATGTTAAATTTTACGCAGCTGTTGTTCAATTCGGTAGTGTGATTTTGGAGGCTTTGTTGGTTTTGGTGAAAAAGACATTGGTCGTCTGCGAATAGAAGTTCATTTAGGCTTTCTAGGCTTTGGTTTGCGTCTTGCGTTATTATGTCCATATACATTATAAACAGGAGAGGAGATAGAACGCATCCCTGTCGTACTCCAGACCGTACTTTAAACCAGTCTGTATTGCCTTCCTTATTTCTTGCAGAGCTTCTGCTGTTGGTATATAAAGCACTGATATTATCTTTAAAATAGTAAAAATATATCAATAGAATTAAAAAAGCAAACAAACAAACAAACAAATAAATAAATAAATACATAAATAAATAAATAAACAAACGAATAAACCGAAAGAAAGGGTTTCGTAGCAAGAAACAATCAGATGGAACTCCCACCACACAAAGATACATCACATCATGTTTTCAAAGAAAAACACCAAAGAGAACACCGGTGTTTGTGGTGTAGCAATTAAACACCTCATCGTCACACGCAGAAGACGTGAATTCGGTTTCCGAGTGGGGAACATTAAAATTATTATCATGCATTTATTATATCTGTCTGCTTGGATGTTGTATCCCCTCAGCCAAGGTTAACATAGACAGATAACATCGAAGTCGCCCTCCGAAATGATCCAAGGTGTGGTGATAGGGCAGTAAAAATTCTACAATTACAATTGCTGTTAAGAGCACACTTTATACAAGACTGTTTTCTTTCTTTTCTGTACTGATATGTAGCTCCGGAAGCAGACAAAACTATATCCAAATTACACCTTTTTTATGAGGGAAAATATGAGGCATCGTGTCTAAATCAGGCGCTCATCAGAAAAATGAAATTATAGAAAACAGCATTTTTCTGGCCTTTGGTCAATTAAAAAAAAAATAATTATTTTCTAATTTAGGCTCGACATCTTTTAATGTAAAGACACATCCCTGCGTGGATTTGACTGAAAAAATGTTGATTAAAGTTAAAGGCACAAAGTATAAATGTAAATTTGCAGTTTTCAAGGACCCTCAAGCTGGGGAAGTCATCAGACTTTGGCAGCCATTTTCTCGTTAATTTGGCTCTGAAACCAAGCAACCCCTACCTCCTTCAATTATTCACGATGGATGGGTACTTTTTAAAATCAAAAGAAAAACAAATGAACAAATGATACCAATAACTCAATATGCCGAAGAATTGACGAGTGCCTGATTCCACACCGTCTTGACACAAACAACGTTATTGTTGACTTTCAGACCAGCCTTGGTCCGTGCAGTTCTGAAATTCTGTCTTACGATCTATACTGAAGTTCGTTTAGTTAGTTTCAACCTGTACTAAAACTTGATATAAATATTTTTTTACTCTACAGTCATAAGTGTTTCTTCGGAAATGTCGCATTGCGAGCCCACCCCTTTCCATGCCAGACCACAGCCGAAATCCTCCCATTTCTGTTTGCATGTCAATCCTGGATCTTGAAAGCAGACCTTGAAAGAAGGATCAAAGCTGTGAAGATGAGATGCTTCCAAAAATTCCTTGGTATCTCATACAAAGATCACGTCGTCAAACAACGGATCAAAAATGAAATTGGACCATAATATGCTGGCCTTCTCATTCTGGTCAGGAAACGCAAACTGCAATGGTATGAACACATCACCCATTGATCTGGCCTTGCCAAGATGATCCTGCAAGGCAGCGTCCAGGGAAAAAAGAACAGAGGCAGATCGAAGAAATGTTGGGAGGAAAACATCAAGGACTAGACAGGCCTGGAACTCAAAGACACGCAGATGAAAGCTAAATACCGGAAGGAGTGGAGGTAGCTGGTGGCCAAATCTTCAAAAGCGCCTCGACAGACATCCAGTCTACGGGATAGGTGAAGGTGAAGGCGAAGGTGAATCAATAATGACTTGCAAAAACATTACTAACTGTTTTATCCGGCAAAACACTGTCATCGTTGTCAATAAACCCGACAACGTACTATGTAGTGATGTCTTCTGTGTTTGTTTACAGTTTGGATTGAGTCCCCGTTGGTTCAGCGGGGAAAAGATTAATGTCTACCCCTAAAACATTTGCTTACGGTTTTGATCTTCTGGGGTTAAAGTTTTGTTAAATGATTTTCTCTCTCTCTCCCCCTCTCTCTCTTTCTCTCTCTCTCTCTCTCTCTCTCTCTCTCTGTGTTTCCCGTTTCTTTTCATACATCTCACTCTCTGGGCTCGTTGTCCCAGATTGTTAAAGCCTAGACTTAAAAATAACTGTTCTCTGTAGATTGTTATGATATATTGCACGAATTAGTTTAATGAAACCTATTTATTAATAACAATAATTAATATATTGATTTTTGCGCAAGGTTAATAAACACTTCCATCAAATTTACAGGTATTTTGTGTGATCTGCACAATAGTCATTAAATTCCTTAAACTTTCGAAATCGCAATCTTTTTATAGTTAAAACAGTTTACTACATTCTTCTTGTCAGAAGAAGGACACGTCATGCAGCATCAGTACAGATTATGTGAGAGCGCAAGAGTATTTTTGTCCTACTTTTTAATCTTACTATTCCTCTTTCAATACGTCTTCTTGACCTTTTTCCAAGAACAAATTGGGTGCTTTCAAGGACACAGTGGGGTTATAAACGCGCCAGTGAGCACAATTGCAGTTCAGACTAGCATCACTGTCATAAATATATTAGTACCCCACGCTTGCTTTCTTGTTTCAATGTGATATAACAGAGTCCACTGCCGCAATTGTCCTGCCGCCCAGTGTTTTCTAGGGTAACGACCCGCCTGGAAGGTTTATCAAATTTAGTAATCTCGATAATTGATTGGGTCTGTTTGGTATGAACGAAAAGCTGCTCATAAACTTAATGGTCGTTTTCCATAGTTACTACGTAAGCCAGTAATTCACAAGCAGCTTACGATGACACGCTCTCAGGGGGAGAGGCGGTGAGGATGGTCTCATTAGCCGAGAAACTGGGCGGAGTGAACGACGAACTGGGTGAATAATTCATTGTTTTCCATGAGTCCTCCACTCCTCTCACATTCCCTCTTTTTTTTTGCTCTACTCCACACCCACACCCACAACTATACCTTCCACCATCCACCTTCTCTCTCTCTCTCTCTCTCTCTCTCTCTCTCTCTGTCTCTCTCTGTCTCTCTCTCTTTTTCGCTCTCCTTATATCACTCTGCCTTTGTCTGCAGACAGCAAGAACGCCCAAGAAACATTTAACAACGTTAAGGTAGCTTATACATTTGAAAAAAAATCACAGGAGAAGATACATAGGTTCTAGCAAAATACTAGAAAACCAATTATGTGGATTTGAAAGACCAACGTACCTAAAAACAGATATGCTTTATATGATAGATTTGACAGCTGGATTCCAGTCCTGTTAGTCACTCTAGAGCTGTGGGAATCGTTTTTTATATTAAAAATATGAATTAACTTTAAAACGGTGTGACTCGAGGAAGTGAGAAGTTTTGGGATTCGTACGTACCGTAAAGTCCGTGAATACCTCTTGAACACATTCAATCGATACCACAGATTAAGACACGGCAAAACCTTTTTTTAGAAAGCCAAAATTTGGGGCTTAGTACCTTTGAAAAGCTACCGGCGATAAAGTAATAATAATAATAATATGGTTACTTGCATAATGGGAATCCAAGGTTCTCGTTCCTGTTGTGACTATTCCAAACAAGATCCAATCGCAGTTTCTTGTTAGATATAAGTATATTAATGAAGCAAAGAAAGCAATGCATTTTTTTTACTGCAAAAAGATGGGACACTCAGGTGATTTTTTTTTGTTTTTTAAAACTATTTTTTCTTATTGTCACATACTTATAGTCAAGGTCACTTTTCTAACTGCTCCTAATCCCCTCCACTCCATCCTATTGGAAAAAGGAATCCAGTTTGTCAGTAATAGCTCTTTTCAATAATCTCCTTTGTTTTTTGCACGGGACATGAAACTTAAGTTCAAAACAAATTAAGTCACTTTCACGTCATAACGAGTTCCCTTTGTCAACGAAATCACATTCCCAGAGAAAATCCGTTTATCTTTCGAGGGATTCAGTTTTGCCTGGGGTTTCCTTTCCGTCTGGAGCTGTTGCTCTCTGTGCCTATAAATAACCGGTTTTCAGAACATGAGCTTTGGGTAGTTCTTGCAGGATAACTGAAAGAACTGTTAGCCGTTGGTAAAATGCTTTTAATTTTGAATCAATGATACCTACTGTCATTTTCATTATACGATAACCCAAATACGCATTTAGAAACATGTTTCCCTTGTTGCCTTTAAACGAGTTATTGCTGTATCAAGATCTTGAATCACGACTAACGGTGACATGCCACTTGCATTTGGTGAAACTGCAATGGTGATTCGGAAAAAAAATATTTGTCGTCCGTCAGAAAGATTCAGAACGTTAAGACTTATTACAAATAAATAAATTAAAACATGTCGGATCTTATCTTGCTAACCCTGTAAATGCAAAGGCATGAGACAAATTGTTACACATCGTCAAAGCTATGCTTGTTGTTGTTTTTGCTTTTGTTGTTGTAATTGTTCTGGTTGTTATTGTTATTGTTGTTGTTGTTGCTGCTGTTGTTGCTTAAGTCGAAGGCCATATTACAAACAATGTAGGAACGACATTTCAAAATCAAAGCTCTTGGTTCTTAGAGAGGAGACTGGGCAGATAAGAAAATATTACTCTAAGGGAGGAGAGAAAGGTCCTTCTAACCCAGCTCTGATTCAAGCTTGTTAAGTGAAGCAGCCCCAGTTCGTCACTGTTACCGACAAAGTCATGAGAAGGCGTAATTAAATATACGTTTTCGGCAACAGCTCAGAGAGAAGGAAATGAAATTTGTGTTTTTGCTTTTGTTTTGTTTTGTTTTTGAAGAATGTGCTCATCTGTTTCTTTGCAATATCAATAAGGCAATACGGTCTTACGTAAAGGCAATGGCGTAGAGAGCATTGTAGTGCTAAAACCGTTCCTGTCGAAGTAATGGGGAGCACTTACTGGTAATGGCCGTCAATGAAAATAAAATACAATTGCGACGGGCATTTTTTATCCCGCTTATTTGTATGTCTGAGGTAATATATTTTGATAATTCTTTTATTGCTTATGCAATTTTCATCCCCCCCCCCCAAAAAAAATGTCATTATAATCAACTTTTGACCCTATATTATTAGGAAACGCACTTTTGCAAATGTTTTCCTTAATAAAATGAAACAAAAATATTTGGCATATGAACCCTGAATGCTGGCAAAACTAAAACGAGTATAATATGTTGATATGTTATAGATTGCCGAAAGACAGATCATATACTACAACTTATAAACTTTTTCTCCGGTCTGATTGAATACATAGCAGGATGAAAGAAAAGAAACGATAACCCAACTTTTTGCGTGGAATGGAAGGGTCCATTTACATACAAGGAAAACATGAATGATCTGTGCTGTCTTCATAAAGGGTGAAGATCAAAACAAAAGAACCAATACATCTCTTTTTTAAAAATAGGGCTGTGCCTATGTACGGAATTAAATTTGTATCAGATGTTCATTCAATCTGTCACAAATATCTTTGCTACCAATACATCATTTTTAACAATCTTTTAACCAACACTAGATAGGTTATTCTCTTTTTTTGTACCCGTAGGCGTACTGGATAAGAGGATCACACAGGCGACAAAATAATAACGTTAAGAGTTTGGTCGATGATAATACGCAGACTACAACATTAGATAAGGTCACTGTTAAAACGTAAGTCTCCTGGGCCTAACTTTTAAGTTGGACATTTAAATGTCTTGAATGTCTGTATGCGTTATATAGTGAAACACGTAGGGTAAATAGATACAGGGTTTCAGACTTGGTAAATATACTTTGTCGGTTTAATAATACAACGTGTGGGTGCCTCGAAGGAAGGACGCAATCAAGGACTTTCATGTATAGAGTCAATGAAGGTTATACTTCTTTAGGGTTCCAATGTTCATTTCTGGTGCCACAACGTATTTTCTCTTCTGGAAACGACTTTCTTCGCTTTACAAATGAACATGATATCTGGTATCAATACCAAGAAAGCTATGGGTAGGCGTGGAAAACTACACCGAGACCTCAGTTTTGCTGAATTTGAACAGAAGTAACGTTCAAAAAGGAATGAAATGAGGTTAATAAGTAGATTCACGAATGTCTTGCTAGTAATTATAAGAGGGGTGAACTTGCTACGTAAAAATGACACTCTCGAAACTGAATTTTGAACCCAGTAATGTTTTTGAGTTGCCCTGCCACTTCGAAACTCATTTAGAGATATTGCAAATGAACCAGATGACGCTGGTCGGATTTGTTGGCCTCTTTTTGTTTGTAATCTCTTTACATTTTTGCTGTGCGAACAGAAATATGCAGACGCAATTAAGCGTATGCGTCAGCCTCATTTTACTTTTTTCACTGCTAATTAGTTAAGACATGGCCTGCAAACATTTTAAAAAATGTTTTAAGAGCATCTTATACCTGCAGATGGGCTTTCCAATGCCATTCACATTCCAAAGATATCTTCTCATATTTCCTTTATGCTTATGCCATCAGCGATGGCATCACTAACTAACAGCACGCTAAAAAAAAGAGTCAACTAACATATATATATATATATATATAACACAAATATATCATGCATTATGCACTCAAAAAAAAAGGAAAAAAAGAAACAAGAAACGAAAAAAAAGACAAAAACCTTTAAAAAATACAAAGATCTAGACCTCGCTCGTAATCTTATTGTTGGCATCTGTAAATCAGGGTCTCGGTAATGTGGACGGCATCTTGCTACGAGGGACCAAACGTCTACACGCACAAGCCTCGATAGGAAAAAAGCATAATAAGTTCAAATCATTATTTAAGACATGGTATCATGGAGACCTACAAGTGGAAACAGAAAGCGTGGAGACCCCCGACGTGCGTAGTAGGGTCAAGAAAGTTGTAAATGGAGGGATGAAGTGAACTTTCGCAACAGTTCTCCAATATCGTTTCAGCTTTTTGATTCTCTATAATAACTATCCGCTTGGCGATTTAACATGAATTAATGCTATCCGAGCTCTCGTTTTTGAAACGGGAAAAAAAGGAGGGGGGAGGGGGGGGGGGTAATTTATGAGGAATAATTTCGAGAAAAACCTTTTTTTTGCAATGTACAAAAAATCTTAAAATTTTGGGGGTTATTCTATACTATGTTATTCAGATGACAAACCACCAAAGTCCTACTCCTTTTGAAATTTCTAACCTTTTAATTGCCCCTTTTTGTCGCTGATTTTCAAAAAACGTCTGTTCACAAGTGGTGCACGGTAACGACTGTTCTACCAAAAGTGATATTGCGATGTAAGTCGGCAGAGACTTGACAGAACGCCGAGTTTCGAACTAAATACAGACAAATCAGCGTTTATTCGGAAGTGCCTTTTATACCCATATGCGCATTAATGATAAAACAAAATGAATTTAACTGGACTATTTTGTTGGTGTCATGCAACTAAGTGGCTACACGGTTAATAGGATCTGACGGTAGCTTATTTTTGGTTACACAGTACAGACGTCTGTGGTGTAGCGATTAGAGGCTTCGCCGTCGCACACAGAAGTCCCAAGCTCGATTCCCGTATTGGAGGGACTTTTATCCATTAGTATCTCGGTCTTTCTCCTGGGACGTTGTATACCTCTGAGCCCGGGTTGGCTCTGGCAGACAGGGTAGACGAAAGCAATCTCTGTCAAGAATTTCAATCGTGTCGAAGGCGGCTTTTAAAAAAAATCCTCTTAAAATCCACTCGTAAACCAAGTGGGAAGGAGAAACTGTACAAGTCCCAAGTGTCCTTATTCAACCCGGACAGGTAAATTAGTGAAAATAAATCTGGCCCTCTATTCTGAACTTACTTTACCTACAACGAAATTCCTTGGTCTTCACTATCAGCTGGGCCTCATTTTGGTTGCCACGACGTTATTTACAAAGGACGCTTTTTACTTTTTTTTAAAGTGGAAGGGTCGAAATTTACATTTACCGATAAATCAATTCCAGGTTTAAAACACGTATGCCAAATCTTTATTACGATAGAATGAGCCTAAGAAAGAGCTTAAGAGCGGTGTCAACTAAAGCAGCTCTTTCCTGTTTGTTCGAACCATATTACCTGTGATGAGTCTGGCAAGGTCTAATGACACTCACGCGTACACCGAGGCTAGACTCTGATACACACACATGTTAAAAAATTCGTGTGCGTGCGTCACTGATTTCATTTGTGTGTGTCTGTGTGTGTGTGCGTGTGTGTGTGTGTGTGTGTGTGTGCGTGTGTGTGTTTGAGTGTGTGTGCATGTGAGTGTGTGTGTGTATTGTTGTTTTGTGTGTGTGTGTGTGTGTGTGTGTGTGTGTGTGTGTGTGTATGTGAGTGTGTGTGTGTGTGTAATGGTGTGATTTTATGAAAACCGGTTGGCATTATATGAGGGCTCACATGAGTTTGTTTTGTGTGTGTGTGTTTTCGTATCTGTGCGTGTCTACGTGTGTGTGTGTGTGTGCGTGTGTGTGTGTCTGTGTGTGTGAATGTATGTATGCGTATGTGTGTGTGTGTGTGTGTGTGTGTGTGTGTGTGTGTGTGTGTGTGTGTGTGTGGGTGGGTGGGGGCAATGATATCATGTAGTGCAGTAATTTAGCATTTATCATAAAAAAACGACATGTATCAATTACACATATTCAAACGATAAGTTGTCCTTAACTACTGCTTTGTTTTCTGGTCATAAAAAACTCATAACCTTTTTATGTGTTAAGAATGGCATAATCAATTATAGCATAAACGATACTTGACATTTTGCCTTACGCTCTTGACATTGTTTAAAGATACTCAATAACAGTTGCTGCGCTAAATAAGAAACTAAGTGTCGATTAAGTTTTTGGACTGTATTTTTAAGCAAACGTCTATGTCTATTCTACAATATAACTGGTGTAGGACAGTTTCCATAGCCAGTTCGTAATTCCTGAGCACGCAGAATGCATATTATTTCCGAGATGAATTTAAATTGTTAAGAATGTATAAAAGACTAGCCGGTAAACATGCTGGGGTACGAGACGGTCGATAAAGGACTTTGTAGTTTTTTCTTCAGCTAAAGTGCTTTTTCGTAACTGGTAGGTGGCAGAGAGCTGCCGTAGATCGAGAGGTGAGTTGATGGCATCTTATTCGCTCCAACTGAGATATTATGGTGAATTAGACTTGTTGTTTTCTTGCACAAAGGGCTTCAACAGATGTAGGAAAGTAAAACTGAAATTTAGACGTCGCATACCTAAGACAAGGAGAACAAAATGAATACATGGAGCTTTCCTGAAATTTTTACTGGTGGCCAATCCACACAAAAATGTTTCTCGTGTGCTCGTCTTCGTCTGCGCATTGAGCATGGATTTTGTGTAATTGACTGGTAGTTTATGCGCCAGTACCAATATTTGGGGATACATTATTTCATCAATCCCCCAATAAAATCAAGTCCATGTACACTTGTTTCGAGTTACCTCACCACCTCCAAACACACACACACACACACACACACACACCCACACACACACACCCAAACACACACACACACACACACACACACACACACCAATATATCGGAGGCCGTGCCCAGTTTAGCCACCAATTGTGAGGCTGAGACCATACATGCCGTGTTTAACGAACATGTCGACATTAAGCATATTATGGAGAAAAAAATTGTACCTTAATTAAGTAGGATAACCTCGAGTGGGGGAAAATAATTGTATTGGATACTGGCTGGTCTGATGTCGGATTGAGGGGTTGAGTTGCTTGTAGTTAAGGATTCCTGGCTCTGAGCAAACGTGAGCGAGCCCCATCCTCAGACTCACCCGTCATGTGGTCTGTACACATATATTATTATTTCTACAGAGCTCAACCTTTACCCATGATGTTTATCCGATAAAATCCGACAGCGTGAAACGGGAGATTGATGTAAATAAACGAATCATCGCGCCCAGAAAGATAACATTCCTTTATTTTCTTCCAAGTTAGATCTTTCCTTGAGAAAAGAAAAAGAAAACATGTGGACGAAAATGCACAAGATCAAACCCCTTGCGCCCCTCCTCAATCAACTTTTCAGCATGCCCCC
>NW_004797371.1:710382-711457 GCF_000002075.1 Aplysia californica
GAGAGAGAGAGAGAAAGAGAGAGAGAGAGAGAGAGAGAGAAGGAACGAAAGAGAGAGGGAGAGAAAGAGCGAGAAAGACCGGGTGTGGTTGAGAGAGCGAACGAGCGAGAGATGGAGGGAGAGAGAAAAGAAAGAGAGAGAGAGAGAGAGAGAGAGAGAGAGAGAGAAAGGAAGAGACACAAAGAAAGAGAAATGTAGATGGAAAGAGAAAGAAAAAGAACGAAAGAGAGAAAAACAGAAAACTGAAAACACTACCTCAAGAATGTCACTATTAAAACTATTATTCTGATGTAATGCATCCTGTATAAACGTCTCTAACATAATTCGTAACCAGAAGGTTACGAAATGTAGGCTACACAGTTCCATCGCCCCCAGACGGTGATAGATAATGCACTAATTGTCCTTGTAGTCGTCAAGCGTTAAGCGAAATTGGCAGACTTTCATTTCTGCTTAATGCACGAATGAGGTAGTACTGGTAATGGAGTGAAGATGCAAGCCCAACGTATTCCCCAGGTTCATTTTTCAGCACGTGGGAGGATTATATTTACGTTACATGCAACTACATTTTCTTCCTTTTTTGATAGCTTGGACAGTTAGCCATGGTATCTCATTGGTTCTTGTGTTACTTACACACTTCCATTGCTTTCAATAATGCTCGAGCCTCCACTCCAACATGAACTCCAAAAGAGGTTCTAGAGTAGTTTTTTAAAATTACTTTTTTGTAGGGGGGTGGGGGAGGGGGTGGAATGAGAGTTTGCAAAATGCCAATATATTTTAAGTTTGCACAAAACAAATGGTTTAATTGCAAAGCGAATTTCAAAAACCCCAAAACCAAAAATAAACAAACAAAAATATAATTTTCTCTGTTCCTGACATCGCAGACCCAAGGAATAATCTCCTTAAAACTGCCATAGAGTTCAGATGTGGGTAAACGCACCTACTTTCTTAGTGGCGAGTCACAACACACGTTCAGCTGGCAGGGTTCAAGTTCATGAGCAAACTAGGTTAGCAATTAATAGATGTACTGAAGTCGGGTCAGGAAATACGACCACCAAGCCCAGGTATTTTGAGGGGG
>NW_004797371.1:711557-712920 GCF_000002075.1 Aplysia californica
GTGGGGGTGGGGGATAGGGGTGTCAGTCTGTCTTGTTCTACAGCGTGATATTTCGGCAACTCCCCTTTATTCAGTACGAAGTTTATGTAATAAAAAGCAAACAAACAAACAATAACCTCAACAAAAAAATAATAATATCTGCATTTATGTTTAACAACAACAACAATAACCGTCACCATTGCAGCATGCTCAACAAGAACAGGAACAGAACAATCCCGCGGCGGAAATGTCTTTTCAATAGTGAGTACAGATGGGACACTCCTCCCTTCCCCCCCCCCCCCCACTTTTTTTCCCTCTGCCGAAAAAGAAAAAAAGAGAAAGTGAAGACACTCACTGCGCTGAGGCCTGTTTTAGAGCTTCCACCCAAAAAACCCACTCAGTTAAATGCAATGATCACCGTCATTGCTCGACATTATTTGTAAACCTAAGCTCATTTACCACTCAGCTTCCAGTGCCCCCGACAAGTTCTGGAAAAACTTGAGAGATTTGATATTTAAAACACTGTTTATCAACCCGGGTGGTGGTGTCCACTTCTTAGCAATTTTTTGGTGATTTTGGCGCTAGGTGGGATCTCCCAGGGATTGATTGATATGTATTATTTTCTTATGTTCTGCTTAGAAATACATGTAGGTGTGCGGAACCAAAATGTTAACCTATTAAATGTGATAAAAGTGAGCATTTGCTATAAAAAGTTTGACAGGCACTGTTCTAAAACGTAAAACTTATAAAGCCCAAATCTCCAATGAAGGAGCCTATCATAATCATAATACACGCAGTGTTCTGGTCTCGTGAGCTACTTCCCTTCGCGACTATCAGAAGAGAGTTATTTTTCCCCCGAGAATGATATAGATATAGCAACTGTTAAACGTTTAGCGTAATGTACAGCACTTCGTGTGTTCTCTTTGCTTCTGATCTTAATCGCATTAACGTTCATGGTGTATCAGTAAGGCTCTTGGTCTTTCAAGAAAATAACGAGATTCAAGATAAAATTGACGAGTACATCCTGTCTCAGCACTAGGTTATATCACACACACACAGTCCGAGTCTGAACTGGCAGGCAGGATCTAAGCAAACCAAAACCATTTACATTCAAACAACAATTATTTACAAAAAAATTCCCCACCGTATCACGAGCTCTCTAAGTGACATGAAAGGGGTTATACTGTTCCTGCAATCCTGACGTACGATAAGAAAGCGAATGATCTTCGAGTAAATGATCGGTAAAAGGAAATTTTTACGTCGAACTCCCCGTTCTTCAAAGGCGCAAAACATCACGGCAACCTACAGAATAAGAAATAAATTAATAGAAATAAATAAACAAATAAATAAATAATAATAATATCAATAGTAATAATAACAATAG
>NW_004797371.1:714585-719042 GCF_000002075.1 Aplysia californica
CACACATACGCACACACACTCACTCACGCTCTCTCTCTCTCTCTCTCTCTCTCTCTCTCTCTCTCTCTCTCTCTCTCACACACACACACACACACACACACACACACACACACACACATGCACACACACACGTGTCCACATTTGCATAGACCAGACCATAGTGGAAATCAGACACTAAAACAAACATTTATACTAACAACACACACAAATACGCAAAAATATGCAAAACATACACAGACACGTCTATTTAAATCGTGTTTAGACTCGCTTCCGAACTCAAATATATTTACCCTAGGTAAGCACAAGAAGGCAGACCAGCGCGTGCAACCACAAACACTCAACATATTATTAAGTTTGTGACTAAGAAAGAAACCGGACATATGACGACAGAAAAAGGAGAATCAATTTTTCAAAACAATGAATTAGGAATTTCGAAGACAATTTTCCACAGACCAGAAGGTGTCCTTGAACCACGAGACCCATGTGTGTGGTATTCATAGTAAAACCCCAAATAAGAATAACAAAACATTTTGGTTCGGTAAAGGAATACATTACAAACATACCTCTTAGCCTTCTGCCAGTTTTGATCTTCTAACTTTCAACTCACCCTTAGCTAGGATCTCTCTAGAGGTATGGACTCAATAATTGTCCCTAACTCTCCCAGGACGGTCTGGCAGATGGGAAAAGAATTGTTTTGCACCCCCTTCTGGGTGCAGATCCTATTTCTTTACTGGCTGAATTTTCAGCTCACTTTAAAACTGTGTTTGGACCCATGTGGGATTCTGGGTGCGAAAGTAAACCCTGGTCCCAAGAAATACTCCCTTTAAGCTCATTAAAGCGCAATTAGCCGGCCATAGTAATTGAGTAATTGGTAAGGGCGACGTTTGCCGTCCAGTCTCAAGGGCCTTGCTGTTATGTGCTGAACAAAGCACGAAGACATCACCAGTGATGAAAGTGAGGTCTGGTGAACACATTTTGGGCCTCTTTCTTTTGTCTTTCTGAACACAAATCTACATATCGTTCCGTCAGTTGAAATTTTAACCTCACTCTCTGCTCTTACATAACCGCACTTCAATAATACATTTTAAGAAGAAAAAAAAACTGATGTAAATTTACTACGAAATTATTTCTGGCAAAGACATAAGCGTAGTCACAAGAGAACGTAAATTGTGATAAATCTGTTGAACGCCTTTTGCATAATTGTTATGAAATAGCTGACTCTGTTATTTAGAACTGTCCCTTGATTTTTCTTAAAGCCAAAGAAGGGAAAATGGTCTTTTAAAAGATGTATTTAAATTGCTAATGGCCGAGATACAGATTAAGTTAGTGGAAAATGTCAAATAATGACGGCGACAACATCTCCAAATAGCCACTCGTAGGAGAAAAATATTACAAAACAAAAGAAATAGGATTTTTTTTTGGGGGGTATAGGCCTACGGCCTTGCCTTCTAATAGCTGTTATTGCAGTGTTTCTCAGTCGTCAATGTGAAGAAAAGTTGGTTGGTACAGGATCCATCCAGCGTGACGCTGCACTTTGATGGGACACATCGCAGGAACTATCGCTACGCCGTCTTGCCATACAACGAGGCGGATCCTAGAATTAGGAAATTTTTGACATATCGATACCAGTATTTCACATTGGGGTAACCTTAGACTACACAACATGGGGTTTTCTAGCAGTTCCGAACTGTGATTTGATTTTAGGCTATAGTGTTGGGTTTACTGTAAGGATTGGGGCTACGGTTACGGTTAGGGTTTCAGTATTGTCAATATTTTCTCCTACCATTCAGTTTCAAAGCCTTTAGGCTTGCAAAATTTGGAGTTAGCTTCACTATTACATGTTTATGATATCAGGAATGGAATCTAGCAGTATTTTTTAAAATTTCCTTCTCCTTGGCAATCAGAGATTTTTAAAAAAAGTTAAAGCCACGATACATTTACCCCGCCCTTCTTTCCCATCTTAATACCCATTTTTTTCTTAGCATTGAAGCCAAATGCTCATATTCCGAAAGCTTGGTTTGTATGTAGTAGCCTTTAATTAAACCCCAGCCACAGCAATCGAAAACAAGGATAATAATGGAATGAAATACAGAGAATATTCCAGTAGAGAGAAATAGACATTGGAACACCCAGAGCGTCTCGCTTCTTTAATTTGTGTTACGTACCTTTGACAATCGCCCTGCCAGCCAGCTATTCCGGGCCCTTTTCAGGACGGGGGCAATCTTATTTAAATCTTACGTGACAGGTCCAGAGTAAGAACTACAAGAGTCAGGCCAGCGTGCGTGACGGGTTCCCTTGCCGAGAGAATTAGGTAAATTACTCCGGGAAAATGAACAAAGACAATAATGGCTTTCAGTTTCCCGGCTTGATGGACTGGTTCACACTTTCGGGGTAACCACAGACAAGAATTACGGCGCGCCCCTTCATCAGCCGGCCCTTCCTGTAGAACTTCGTTCACTGACCGACCACGCCTGGTTAAGACGAAGTGCTGGGAACTTGTCTAATGCATTAAGACATGTAATTTATAGAAAAGAGTAAATGCAATGATTAAGTTTAACATCAAACATTCATGAAGAAGATGGAGCTAGGAAAAAGAAATTGAGGTAATGTAGAACGAAGCACGAAGGTAAGAAATAAGTAAATGAAAATGCGAATATTATTGTATTATTCTGAGGGAAAGAACACGAAATGAATAAAAGGAAACAGGAGGCAAGAAGTGCTGAGGTGGGTCGGATTGGTATAAAATAAAGCCCCTTTCAACACAGCAAAGCTGTATAAGAGGTGTGATTTCCGAATGTAACGTCCGTCGTTAATAAGACAGAGCAGAGTAGGTGGATAGCATTGTAAAGTCTACTAACCACCTTTATTTCAGGACGAAGGAATTTGAACTAAGGCCATTAACACCATAGGTCAGCTTGATACAAAGTCAACTAACTGAGGTCTTATATCGAGTAACTTCGTCCTTTCCTGAATTATTTTCTCTCCCGTCCCGTCTCTAACCGGAGATCAACTGCTCTGCATTAACAGCACATGTTAGCGAGAGGGTCTTTGACCTTCTAAACACAAGAAGACAGAGGAGGCTTAGTGGAAAGAGCAAAATCGGGGGAAAGCTTGTAAACAGAATATCCGGTGAGGATGTATGGGAAGAAAAAGTTGCTGGATAAAATTTTGACTTTTTTATGTAACATTTCCCTCCCGTATAATTAATGGCCTTCCTACCGAAAGGAAACTTTGAATTCGCGCTTTTAGCCAAACGGAAGAGGCATATTCAAGCAAGGTCGTTTGCAGAATGTCTGTCTCTGCTTGCCTCGTAGAAGTTTTGTACTTCACCCACGCTCGAAACAATCGTTTGTTTTCAAGTTCGATCAACTGATGAAAGACACAACTGTAAAAGATAAGGTAGGTTCTACGCGATAACACATCCTGGTGCAGCCCATGGGATTTTCAATTTCCAAGACTCAAAAAGAAAAAAAACAAAACAAAACAATACTAACAATTTTCGCTCCTTTTCTTTCCACTACATTCACTTTCATTCAACTGGTAAGGCTACTTGCGAATCGTTTTTATTGCAGCTAATTCATCTGTCGGTGAGTGTATCCACACCTCTGTTTTCCTGAATATTTAAATTCTTGTTTGTATAATTTCACACACACTCTCTCTCTCTCTCTTTCTCACACACACACACACACATACACACACACACATACACACATACGCACAGGTGTATTCACGCGTGTAAGCGTGCGTGCGTGCGTGCGTGCGTGTGAGCGTGTGTGGGTGTCTGTGTGTTTTTGGGTGTGTGTGCGTTTGTGTGTGTGTGTGTGTGTGTGTTTATGGAAGAGAAAGAGAGAGAGAGAGAGAGAGAGAGAGAGAGAAAGAGAGAGATAGAGAGAGGGGCAGAGAGTGAGAGAGAGACACAGGGAGAAAAATAAAAACTAAGTCAGAGATAAAAATAGAGTGTGAAAAATGAAAAAAAAAGAAAGACGCAACGGCCTTAAGATTAGTGCTCTCAATCCAATTAATATCCATAATTTCTCATTTTTCAAGGTCTGTCCTCTTCTGCTACTATGAAAATAAAAATTCCCTACTTGTTTCACATCTCTCTACAAACATTAATTGTTGACGCAAAAGACCTCGACTTTATATTTTTTTTATAGTTCAGTTTTGTTTATGTTGTTTTTTATGTTTAAAAAGTAAATCTAGGTCGATTTAGAAGTCACAACTCCAAATACCAAGTGAACCCTCGGGGCATGGAGTTTTCCACAAGAAATCACATTAGTTGTTCATCATCGGCTGAAATGTTGTAATCTCACGTTCTGTGGCCAAATCATATTACAAGATAGACTGGGGTCTACTTCCCCACCCACACACACTCTCTCTCTTTTTCTGTCTGTCTATCTCTCTCTCTCTCTCTCTCTCTCTCTCTCTCTCTCTCTCTGTCTCTCTCTCTCTCTCAC
>NW_004797371.1:719674-728827 GCF_000002075.1 Aplysia californica
TCTTTCTCTCTGTTTCTCCCTGTCTTGCTCTTTCTCTCTCTTTCTCTCTTTCTCTCTCTGTCTCTCTGTCTCTCTCTGTTTCTCTCTCTCTCTCTCGCTCGTCAGTCTTCTCTTTCTCTCTCTCTCTCTCTCTCTCTCTCTCTCTCTCTCTCTCTCTCTCTCTTCTCACTCTCTCGCTTCTTCAAGTAAGAAGAAAGGAAATTAAGACGCGATTGTTTCCTATATTCTGTTCTTTCGCAGAAAGAAAGATGGTTGACTCTAGTATTCAAGAGTTTTGAATGGAACTTGAAAGCAAATAAACACTCAAAGCTCTGAGGAAAATAATGGACCAAACTGACAGGATTTAAAACATCAGACAGACCGCCTTTTGTATCAGTCCCATTTAATTTGTCGCCAGATTCTGAGATCTCATCTACAAAAAATAATTGTTTCGAGTTTCAAGATAGAATTAGAAGACTCAACGCTATTATATATCTTTCCATCTCGTGAAACCACTTCAAGGTCAATTTCGAACAAACCAAGTTCTGATATTTGCGTTCAGGGAAACGGAAAAGAATCCCCGTGTAGTCTTCTTGATCAAATACGATACATACCTTCACTTATTTATTTATTTTTTTCTCGAATCAACTGAGATCAACTCATACGGGGATACTACTGTATTTCGAATAGTTTGTTGGCTTGAGTGCATATCGCTCTTGTGGTCTATTAAAATGCAAGTCGGGCGACCTATAATGGGCGTACATAAATTAACTTCCAAAAGAGCACAGGGCCGTAGAATGCTGTGGATACGTGAAAGGCCAAAAGATAACTAACGCACCCCCCCCCCTTCCCATCCGTACACACACAAACACCTATCAAAGAAACAAACAAACGGAAGTAGGCAACATTAAGTTAAATTTAAATTAAATTAAATTAAATCAAATCAAATTTAATTAAATTAGATCAAATTAAGTTAAATTAAGTTAAATTACATTAAATCAAGTTGAATAAATTTTTTTTTAAAACCCTCCAAAAACAAGTCGCAAAACAAAGACACGAATAAGAAGCAATCCACAAAACAGCCCACAAAAAGGAACGTTCGAGATTACTTTGGTGAGTCACATAACAGGTATGTATTGTTGCGGATACGCAGAATAATTTGCACGCTAGCGAACATTTTGGTGACAGCAGATTCTTATCAAATGTTAATGTGAAAACTTCGAGCTGGAAACGAATTAAGTTGGCAGCAATTATAGGTCTAAACCTTAGCACCCTAAAAATAGCGCCACACACTTCGGTTAATCCTTCTCGTTTCTATGCATGGTGTAAGTTCCACATGTTCAGGGCGGATGGACGTTTCTCGCCCCACCGTTTGCCTACTATTAAAGCAAGGACCCAACGGTTTTCGTTTGCATTGGGTGCTTCAGCCATTCTACTTCCTTTCTAAAATGAGCTTAGGCTAGCTAAACTTGTCTTTCAAGAAGACGAATAGATTTTGGGAAATTTGGCCTTGGTCTTCTTCTACATGAGTGTGTGTGTATGTGTATGTGTGTGTGTGTGTGTGTGTGTGTGTGTGTGTGTGTGTGTGAATCTGTTTGTTGTTTGTTTGGGGTTGTTTTTTACTTGGGGGGGGGGGGGCTGCGTGTATAAGTGAGACCTTATTTTTCTGTTGTGAGAAAATTTGTCCACATTAAATGATGATGTGCAGGCTACCTTTTTCGAGCTACTCGAAGTTTTAAACCTCGACCGCAACGCTCTTTAGAATTTGGGTATGTCACAAAGGTCTTTGGCGACGCAGATTGTTATCCCATGTGATGACTTCGACCTTGCAGATGAAATTTTAAAAAACAAACAAACCCAAAATTAATGTTTTTAGGCACACGTGGACACAATTTAGTTAATTTAAGTGGCAGATTTCAACCCAACTTGTTAGGGCCAACACGGGTAGAGACGGATATAACATCCCAGCAGAAAGACAGATATACTTCAGTAGAATTCGGCAAATGGAAATCGAACTCAGGTCTTCTGCGAATGACGGCGATACGTATAACTGCTACACCACAGGTGTCTTGTCAAAATCGCCGGTGACACACGATTGGTTTAGGTGAAGATGACCGTTTTCTTGTAGTAATTTGCAAAGACAAAAAGCATCCTAATTATGTGATATTTCGTTTGTTTGGTGATTCCTTGTAGCATTGTTGTCTTTAATGCAGCCTCGTGTAAACCTGAAGCGCATGGTCTCAGACTAAGAGTAATGATTACTGAATGATCTCAAGTCGTGGGGGTAGAAAACGTCAACCATAAGTCATAGCGAAAAACCAGCCAGTTCAACCATAGTTGCATAATCTAAATCCAACAATTGTTATAAGATTTGAGGTAAAAATGTCCTCAAGCAAGATTACCACCTACGTGTTGCAATCGAAATTTTAGCCTGTTGGAAGTTAGAATATAAGTTCTCACTAACAGAATCACAACAAATATTTTAGTTGCCTGTAACCTTTAATGTGGTACATCCAACAAGATCAGTGTGTTTTTTTGGACATTTGCAAGTCGCAGCCATCTGGGATCAGAAGGTGCGGCGCGAGCCAAGAGGGGCATTGTCTGTGGGCTCTGATTGGTCAGTAGAACAGATCTTGGTTGTCTCGAGGGTGCTGGCAGTCTGTGTGTTTGAAAAAAAGGAGGGGGGAAGCTCTCGGAGAGACTAGATACATACTTAATGACCATACTATTACGCAAAGGGGTTTTCGTTGGGTCTGAAAAGTGTAAAATAGTATCAGTCCAAACTTTGTGTGGGACCGTTTACTTGCGTAAAATGAAGGTAGTGTAGGTTGGGGGTACTTACGTTTTAACCTGAAAGGTTTTTTCTATAAGTAATAATAACATTAATAATAATAATAATAATAATAATAATAACAACAACAATAATAATAATAATAATAACAATAATAATAATAATAATAATAATAACAATAATAATAATAATAATAACAATAATAATAATAATAATAATAATAATAATAATAATAATAATAATAATAATAATAATAATAATAATGTAGATCATTAAATTCTATAGCGCCCACTCCCCTGTGAACACAGCTCTAGGTGCTTTACATAAATGCAAACACACACACACACACACACACACACACACACACACACACACTCAAACACACACTCACGCACACATTACACGCACACACGTTCACACACATGCACGCCAAACACACGCACACACACATACACATACACGTGCACACACACACACACACACACACATCTACTTGCTTATAACATGTGCACGTTTACACATCGTTACAACATAATAAAATAATATACACAACGCAATTCATAAAATATATAAATAAATGGATACATAGTCATTTACATAAAATTGCACTGAACATGAATCTACTGATATAATGATGTCATTAATTGTGTTTTTAAAGATTAAATCTAGACTCAAATGTTGTACCCTTACTACTCCTCCCCCCCCCCCCCCCCCCCCAACATGTCCTTATATTTTCAAACAGTCACATGCTCACAAACATACACACAAACACACACAAAAACGCACAAACATACTCACACACATGCACACACAATCACAATACATGTACTTGCACAAACACAATATAACAATAATACCATATTATACAGTCTTCACAAAAAGTTAAGGACCAGTCAGGATAATAAATAGTATTTTTCAAAAAATCATATTTTAAAAAGTAATCAGACTTATCTTTTAATATTCGGTAGCAAGGCTAAGGGGTCAAAATAGTGAACAAGGTTCTGTCTGACACCCAGTGATGTCCGAACCCACATCTGGAGGCGTCTACGGAAGCAGCTTGCTGCCAATGCAGTTGAAGAAGTGACCCCGTTTGGCTTTTACTTGTCTCCATAATGGGGGGATCAGCAGGCATCACAGAACTCCCCCTTTACCATGTCGACGTTATCCTGACAGGGCAGCGGTACCTGCAGGAGATCCTTCGACCTCTGGACGTCCCAGCGCTGCAGCAAATTGGGCCTACTGCTGTTCTTCAGGACGACAACGCTACGCCGCACAGGTCTAGGGCCGTCAATGCGGGATTACCCGCATGGTTTGGCCAGCCAACTGTCCAGAACTCAATCTTATTGAACAGTAGTGGGCTGACCTTTGTCGGAGAGTTCGGGAGAAACACCCTTTGACCGCCAACCGACAGCAGCAGCTTGGATGGCTGCAACAAGAATGGAACAACATTCCCCAAGCTTTTCTGGCACGACTGATCAACTCTATGCGCCAGCGATACCTTGACTGCCTTCCAGTAAATGGTGGGCACTGGGCACATGCACTTCTGACAATTCCATCAACTTTTACTTTACTTAAACTGATCGTTTTCTTTGATGTTGCTGATACCTTTGAGACCCTTTCTTTGGTGATTTTCGATTTTAAAGGTGGGTCCCTTTTGAGCGCTGGAAGTACGCATTCCAGTTTCGATTGTGATAAAGTTTCTTTTTTGCACTTATGGATTAATGAATTAAATGTATGTCAAAGAAGGAATAATTTGAGTCGCTGTTTTTTTAATTTGTGTGTACTTTTGCAAGTGGTCCTTAACTTTTAAGGAAAACTGTAACTATTTTGTCGTTAAATAAGAGAACAGCTCAGCTGAATTACTTTCTTTTATTCCTTTTCTATCACGGAAATACGCAGAACACTTAAGGTTATGGCAATGCCGTTTAGGGGGGGGGGGGGGGGCTACACCCCCAAAGTCAAAATTCAGCTCAAAATTATGGAATTTGAGTTGTAGGCATTTTTAGCTTGCTCAGCCTCTCCTACAACTATTTCATTGCATAGGAACCCCCAAAAACCGAATTCTTTCCCATACCGGGCATGTTTGTGACCGCCATTTCCTCATAAAGTCAGTATTTTATTTTTCTTTATCGGCCGTTTTCTCAAAACGCGACTTTTCTCTATACTTTTTTGAATAACTCCACCATTTTTTATCCATTCTTCATACAATTTTCACAGAATGAAGAAAAGAGGTAATACTAAAAATTTATCTGTTGAAATTTTGATATATGGAATAGATTTTAGTTGGTGGTGTCTGGAGTGTGGATTTTCATGGATTTTGCGCAAACTTGAATGCTGCCTCAGGAAAAAATTCATAACAAATTTTTTAATACGTTTAGGATAAAAACAACAGACAAATTTTTAGATCTGATGGTTGTGAACATGCATGCAAAAAAAACAAAAACAATCAATTTCCATCAGCGATAAGTGCGGTATTCATTACGTAAGACATGTCAACAAAATCCAATATGGCCGCCGTATCCATGGAAACGAAACTTTTTTCTCAACTTGATTGCGGATTTCAAGACTCCTTACTATGCTTGTTATATGTGTGAAATTTGGTAAAATTCGGTCCAGTAATAAGCGAGATAGCCTTCAGGAGTAGCCCCCCCCCCCACCCCCGTAAATGTTTCAACGTTGTTGTTCAGACTTAACTGTTGCTGTTATTGTCAGAACTGAAGCTCCTGGTAAAAGTTAACTCAAGCCCTCCACTGGAAACTTACTTGACCTTATACTTTGTATACTCACATAATGGCTTCTCCAACAGTTACTCACGTGTGCCCTGTGACGTCTGGAGCGAAAAACGTCTTTTACAATTAAAAGGAATAGGGGAGAGAGGGGAAGAGCGGAAACTGACCTTTAATCGCTGAACTTTTTTCCTTATTCTTGGTGATATGAAGTAGAAAATGTGCAAGTCTACCCCAGCTCCTACGGAGTCACGTATATGGAGACATAAATAAATTTTCGGTTTTGATGACAGAAGAACAATAATACTCTAAGGACTTGGGGGGGGGGGGCGCAAAGAAGGGAGGTGGTGCTTAACTGCTTTATTTTGGAAGTTCCAGAGTAGACAGAAAACGCTCAAGGTAATACGCTGAAGGGAACTTGGGCAAGACTA
This sequence comes from Aplysia californica, assembly GCF_000002075.1. Lineage (NCBI taxonomy): Eukaryota > Metazoa > Mollusca > Gastropoda > Aplysiida > Aplysiidae > Aplysia > Aplysia californica. The sequence continues at coordinate 725,602 of NW_004797371.1, forward strand.
TTATAGTTTAGATATTATTATGAGAAGGGTTGGACTTAGTGTAACGAGAGTGTGAAAAAAAGGCGAGGCGGTTTGAAAAGACGCATAGAGCGGGGATCGAAAGTGAAAAATTATTTTGGGTTGGGGTTTTGAGGGAAAGGGGGAGGGAGGGATTCGTAGTAAATTTGGAACTGTCACTCGAACAAAATATCACTAGATCTAGGCCTGTTGTTCCTTTACCTAGCACGTTTTAAATGTAATGACTTTCGAGACTTCCCGATCTTTCTCAACCCCTGTTTATCTGTCTATCTCTTTCTCATTCTTTCTACGTTTGTCTCTATCCCTTCCCCCACTCTGCCTGTCTGTCTGTCTGTCTGTCTGTCTGTCTGTCAGTCAGTCTGTCTGTCTTTTTTTCTTTTTCCACCCTCCTCCCTCCCCTCTCTCTCTCTCTCTCTCTCTCTCTCTCTTTCTGTCTCTCTCACTTCTTTCTCTTTGTCTCGCTTTCTCTCACTTCCCGATTCCAAAACCACCTCTTTCATATTGTATCTGGTCTTTTGCTGTTTCCAAAATGCCAGCACGTGTATCTTGCATACAACAAACGCGGATGGAAAATGTCATTGTTATTTCGACAAAGCAAATGTTATTCAGACTGAAAGCACGATCAACAAACGATCTCGTCATCTGTTTCAAGAGGGTCGAACGCATTGTTTCAGCTCACGTCATTGTGTAAGCCTGTAATGAGACTCTATTAGAAATTTCCTGGAGATATGAAAGGGATAGGGTCGTTGCTCCTCTACAAAGGGCTGGGCATCGACTTCGATTTTCATTAACTGGATATACAGGTTAACTACAAGTACTTCGAAATAGCTGGATATAACTGCGTCGACCTAAATTTTACGCCTGCTCAGAGACATAATGATGAAACCAAACTTGCTTCCCATTAACTTCCCATTTGACTTACCTATGGTTGATTTAGATTCAAATCAGTTTAAAATAAAGTCTGGCTCTCGGGAATTTACGATTAGACTGGATTTGTTTCTTGCATAGAGACCCATCAACCCCTTTCCCCATCGCAAACTGTTTGTGTTCCTACAATAGGCTTCGTTGTGTGTGCTCCACTGTGCCCCCCTCTCCGTCCCCAAGAAAGAATGCCCAACCCAGATCTCAACTCCGATTGAAAAGGCAGGTTGAAAAATTAGTCTAAGCAGGTTGGTCTTCAACTTAGTTATTTAAATCATGCGCAAAAACTGGATATCCAGATACACATTTGGGTTTCCACCCAGCTCTTCATCAACATCGACGTGGCCTGTGCGTTGTTGTTGAATCTCGGGAGATACGTGTCTAATGAAATAATTTTCACTTAGATCTACCACGATTTCCAATTTCTCTCTTGTCGTGCCACGTTATTTCGGAGGCTAGATTAGATATTGGCGAGACATGTAGATTTTAACGACTGATTCACGAGTTCCTGTAGATTATGGCCAATTATTATACATACCACACAATCCTTACTAAACTGTTTGTGAAGAATCAAGAATGCACCATTTGCTATATACTGTTCATGTAGATAGAACCCTATGACTCCAGCAGCGTAATTGCAACACGAGGAAGGCATACGGCTTAAATATACGATGGATTCCGTCTGTCAGCCCAATAGTCTCCCAATGAGAGTGAATTTACCGAACAATAAGCGATTATGATGCGTTACTGTTAGTTTAATCGCCGTTACCAACTCCGTAAGCAGTGAAGTAATGAAGACAAACACCATACTTTGTCTCTCACAATCACTGGAAAAGGTTTGGTCGTAAACAACAGCTCAGGTTTTTGTCCTTTAAGACTGCGATATGAATTCGTAATTGGTTTGCTGAGGATTCGTTTCAAGCGATTTGTTATTTTTCCGTTTGATCAGGATCTAATTTTATTCTCCAAACTATTAGTTTTATAAAATGAGAACTGAAAAAATGCATGAATCTAAACGGAGCATCTCTGCAATATCTCTTAGACAAACAAAAAGAAAGAAAATGAAAATTATTAATAATTACCACAGAACTTGGGGAGGTTTTATTTGTATCACAAGTAGCTTGTATGTTGTCTATTTCATTTAACATTATGTGGTTACTGGGGCGTTTAAACTAAAGATTGCATGCACAAAGAAGTCCTTGTTTCTTATTAAATCATTTTATCCCATAGAGACGGTCCTTCTGTTTCTTTTATTATATTTTTCTTTTTTCACATAGAAGCTGTTTCTTGTTTAAAAAAATAAATAAAAGTACTTTATTTTTCTCTGTTGTATTTTTTTATTCTGCCGCTTTTCTCCTTTCTTGTCGCTTTCCAACTTTGGGTCTGTGTTACCCTAGCTCTTGTTATTGTTGCTGTTGCTGTTGCTGCAGTTATTTTTGTCGCTGCTGGTGTCTGTGTAACGATGTCTGCTTTTACGTCTAACGCGTAGTTTTCCGATTTTTATGCTGTCCCTTTTTTTCCCACCTACTAGAATCTCATCACGCCAGCACAGACATAGCTAATCTACCACGTCAGACGCTTTTAGTCCAAGAGCCCAGGAAAAAACCCACTGCTGCCTCGCTGTTGTCAGGCACTTGTCGATGATTACTCGGAGAGGCTGTGGCATGTTGCAGTGCACGGACGGTGGAGGGTGGAGGGAGGGTTGGAGCTCACCCAGTGAAATACAGTGAAGTTAAAGTATAAGGTAATATTGTCATGTATAACTATGTATTGAAAATCATTTTAAAGGTGCGAAAACTACTTAAGCATATGGGATTTTGAATGGAACAGACGAGCACTCATGGGGATTTTGATTTAAAAAAACGAGGTCATAGCTCACTAGATCGTTTTTGTATATAAAAAGCCATTCCGAACATTGTATAAGTAAATAATACATATGTTCTATAAATATTCTATATTATAACATACAAAACCAGGATACTGTTGTGATGTCCTGACGTATACCACACAGTGTGAACAGGCGTACATACGCGACCATAGCGTTTTGCCTCCAATTATTTGACTTTTGCATAACAAACATTTGAATAAGTTTGCAGCAGGTAAAACAACCAGGACAGCACAGTTATACAAAAAGGGAAGAACTTCTTGAGTGAAATATTATCTACCTTACTTGATGGCGTTAGAATAAACCTAAAGAAGCTGAAATCAATCAAAATCGGAAAAAAATCATACACAAAGAGAGAGAGAGAGAGAGAGAGAGAGAGAGAGAGAGAGAGAGAGAGAGAGA
>NW_004797371.1:730785-758468 GCF_000002075.1 Aplysia californica
TCTCTCTCTCTCTCTCTCTCTTTCTCTCTTTCTCTCTCTCTCTCTCTCTCTCTCCGTATACATAATATGCGTCCTCGCAGGCATCCGTGTGTATGTGTGTGTGTGTGTGTGTGTGTGTGTGTGTGTGTGAGAGAGAGAGAGAGAGAGCGTGTGTGTGTGAGAGAGAGAGAGAGAGAGTGTGTGTGAGTTTATGTGTGTGCCCATTATAAATACTTGTATTTTCTGTTGCCGTCCCGGGGACATGGGGCAAAAACTGTGATCTGGGGTCTTTGTTGTCCTCCTAAGTCAATAACGGAAGGGAAGCACACAAGGGAAATGGAATATAATTATGTAGGCCTACGTCACAGCAATCCTATACAGCACATTGCCTCTCTTTAAGCTAACCTGGAAGATTAATAAGATAACTGTTAGCAAAGACAGGCGGATCAAGCTGTGAGCTACATTGGGTTCAAAGATGGCTTCGACGACGACGAAGACGATGTCGACGATAACGCGATATAATATAAAGGCAGCCGATGTAGCATACGCGTGCGTGTGTGGTTCACTGGTCAAAAGATGAACATAATATCAGCCCTTAGAAGTTTGCTCATTGCTTTGAAAAAACAAAGCCTTAAGCCCCTAGCACACTAGAAACGTTTCTATTTGTTCTACCGATCCGAATAATGTGCGCTGTAGGACGCACTTTTCGCCCGTTTCTGGTTTCACTGTTAATGACGTCATGCGTCGCTTTTCAAGTGAACGTAGGGCTTAGCAAAGTATAAAGTGGCGGTATCAAAAGAGAAACAGCTCAGTTTAATTGCACATGGTGCACGATTTTTTAATTATTATTTTGAAATTTCAGGCGAAATTCTAAAGGAAAAGCATGAAAATGTGTATTTTAAAGATCCGAAATTCCTTCCAAGCAATACTTCTTCAATAATGTTCTTCGAAAAGTTAATCTACAACAAGCGTTTTCCAGCAGCCATTGAGGGTAACAAAGATAGTGTCATACACACGTACCAGGTCTGTCACCCCACTGCCACGTCACGTTGTTCTGATGGGTGATTTTGAATTCGCCCCTCCGAGGTAAAAAAAAATAGGTCACCTGTCGAAGAGCTGATCAGGAACTCGCCCCCGGTCAGTATCGATATGGCTATTTTTCTAATAAATCAGTGGCATAGAAATCAAACTGCGCTGCATTCACGCATTGTGTGATGTGTGCCTAGTCCAGACATCCTCTCTCAGCTTCACACCATGGTATAGACTGAGCAGCCCCTCCCCCCTTCCGGCCCCAAACACACGTGCACTTTTTTCTTTAAGGAAGCTTGCGTTACTGTTATGATGTCACTGGGCTCTTAAACAGATTTCTGTGAGTGTACACTTGAATGAAGTTTGGGGCGGGACATATCAATCACTGATGTCTTGTGTATTTTGTACTTCTGCGTTGCATGTGTGGATAACATAACCATTGGTATCCAACATGAGTAGGGTATCGAAACTGGTAAATGATCACTCATTTCTTTGAGAGTTGTGTGCGTGTGTATGTGTTCTTAATTTGAAGTACAGCGACAGTGTTATAGTTATCGATGCTCTCCTAAATTTAAAAATAGAAATGAATTAAGCTGACATCTGAATGAATTAAAGGATTACGTGTGTATCACAATTTTTAAAACACCCCATACAGCTTGGAATCAAGGTTGTCTGTATCATATCTAATTCAGTATGATACCAACCATGCAAAGGGTATATTCAACGTACTATCCATTATAGGAATCTGAGAGTCAAGTTCCGAAACAGTATGAACTATTAATTATAAGTCTCAAGATACGACTGAGCATAATATACAGAAATTGGATGTATCGGCAATGCCGTCTGACTACTTGCTAAAACATATTGATCAGCATTTAAAAAAAAACCATTTCTACGAAACAGTGGACCAACGGTTTTGTCCGTGAAATGTGGACAATGGTCAGAAGAGAAGCCAAGCGCACCAATACAACATGATATTTAGTTGTGCTTCTCTCCTTTTCATTGTCTGCAACTCACCGGCAAAACCGTTGGCCAACAGTTTTGGTTGCAGTGCTGCACTAAACTTCTTTATCTGTGGGGACACATCATATCCAGCACGTTCAACTAATGGGGAATTGTTAGTTGCATTAGTTGTAGGAGCTGGGAATGAGGGTTGTGTCCTGCCCCACCAAAGCATCATCATCATCACCATCATCATCATCATCATCATCATCATCATCATCATCATCATCATCATCATCACCAATCACCATCATCATCACAGCCCAAACAATTATCCTTTTTCTTATTTCGTTATTCTTGAAGTATAACGATTTCTGCCATGTTCGCACATTTTACGTAACTTGCAAGTGTCTGCCCCAATTCAGGACATTGGGGAAATACCTGCCTTTGTTGTATCCTATGACACTGACTCCGCATCTTAGGGGATGCCAAGGAGTAAACATATATTTCGATTCGACTCTTTATTCTAAATGTGAATTAAAAGCATCATTCAAACTGGACTTATTGGCGGCAAAATTAATATTATGGCTTTCCTGTAAGTGGAGACCTCAGATATAGATATGCGTACTCAGTAGAGTAAAATCCAAATGAGGGCTCAAATTCACTAGTCTCCCGTCAAAGTAAAGGAGATGAGATTACCAAGCCCAAATCTACCTCGGAATCGAAGGATTGCATGTTTATCTTGTTCAGAGACCTTACTTTCGATATGCCTTATGCAAGAACAGAATCAGATACAGTCACCCTCACCATCGAATAACATGTTATATCATGATGATAATTACCAGTTATGTATACCCACTATGTAGCTATTATAGCATACTCATGCCTTATCTAAAGAGACATTGTGTATTTATCTTCATTTGTAATGTCTTCTTACAACTACTGAACTTTTACTTTCTGTAGGCTGTTTGTCTCAAGTAGCTATCTGTCTCTTCCCCTCTCGCTCGTTCTCTTTCTCTCTCTCTCCCCCCCCCCCTCTCTCTCTCTCTCTCTCTCTCTCTCTCTCTCTTTCTCTCTCTCTGTCTCTCTAATCTCTCTCTCTCTCTCTGTGTATGTGTGTGTGTGTGTGTGTGTGTGTGTGTGTGTGTGTGTGTGTGTGTGTGTGTGTGTGTGTGTGTGTGTGTGTGTGTGTGTGTGTGTCGTTAGCTTTACTCCAAGGCAGTCAGATGAGATGAGATTAAAATTTCTGGAATTAATATCTGTAATAATTTCTGCAGATTAATTGATACCAACTGCGGCCTCTTATCTGCGGAAGTTTCACTCCCACTTTTTCCAATTTCTCTTTGTTTTCATTTGTTATTTGTCAGCAAGCATCACCCTCGCTTCCTCTCTAATTTCCTCTCCCAGTGTGTCTACTGCTACAAAAAGTAATGTTGTTGCAAATACTCCTGTTTTCACTGTTTTTTGTATGCTTATGTCATCGATATCGAACTAAATTTATAGATTTCTAATCTTTGTAGCAATCTAGTCAGCCTTCCAACAGTTTATCCGGTAGTCCAGCCCTCCAAAGCTTTTGACAAAAGCGCTATTTTGTGATCGGGAAAGTGCTTGTTGCAATCGTTTGTAAAGGAGCGTGATTTTGTCATCTCTGATTAGGAGTCTTATGAGGTACTTTGTTTTAGTAAGGTTTTATGGCGTTTACAACTGCATAAGGTCATGTGAGCGTCAAGCGGCGGATGTCAACAGAGAAGTCCAAACGGGGAATCAGGCTTACTCTGCTCACCTCTCTTGCCCCAACAACACAAAGTCTGCTTCGACTATCAAGGCACCCCGGAAATACCAGTTCCCGAAAGAGTGACAAACATACAGAAAAAGTAGAGGGAAATGACGATAGTAAGGATGAGGAAAGGAAAAGCAACAGTTCCCTTTAGATCTATGTTTTTCCGGCACAATATGAGCCTGACATTGATAAATCAGCCCATTTACAATTCTACTGCGCATAAGAACATGTCAATATCCTCCCTTTGGGAAAGGACTGAAGACAACTGAAGTTGGGGGGGGGGGTATGAGGTATTTACAACACGCTTGTTTTTTTTTTAGCTCATTGTGTGTCCTGGGAACTTCATGTGTATTTGGTATATCTTAAAGAAGGCAATTAATATGAATAGAAAAAGGGAGGCGAGGGAGATGGGAAGGCCGAACAATTTTTAAAGTTAACAAAAAGCCGGAGTACTTTTTATTTATTAACTTTCAATATTATACTATCCAGTCTTCGTGTAACCTTTTCCATTTCATTAACGAAATGCTTTATAATAAAATTAAATACATTTACTTCATAGGCCGCCAACATTTTTCTCAGGTACGCACAAGAAAGCCGACGAATATGTATGTAGAACTTTATTTGTTCCAAAGAGAACAGGACAATGGCAGATGGGGTGACAGAGAGAAAGAGAGAGAGAGAGAGAGAGAGAGAGAGAGAGAGAGAGAGAGAGAGAGAGAGAGAGAATGTGAGAGAGAGGGAGAGAGAAAGAGAGAGGGAAAAAGGGAGGGAGACAGACAGACAGACAGACAGACAGACAAACAGACAGACAGACAGACAGACAGACAGACAGACAGACAGACAGACAGACAGACAGACAGTCAGACAGACAGACAGACAGAATCTCTGGGACAACCGCACACGTTTCCAAAAGCCGTGTCCGTATGCCTTTGGCTTTTTTAAACAAGTAGGCTACCCTCCACACATTACATGTATTACCCCGTGGTGATCGTTTTTCTGTGTGTGTGTTTTGTTTTTTTTCTTGTTTTTGCAAACTTATCCCGTTTTCTCCTTTCCTCGATTTGTCAACAATAATTCCACTTACTTCCCAGGCAACCACTTTTTTATTTCCTCAAGACACGCACCAAGAAGAAAAAATTGTCAATGTCGCAAGCAATCCACTGAAGTCTGTTTGGATACTTTAAAAAAAAGTTTTTGTTGTGTTGCTCCCATCAGGAATCATGAAAAGCAACAAACAAAAAATAATTGTAAACCCTGACAAAAGCATTGAACTACATTTTGCAGATGCGTCTTTGATAGATCTTTGGGAGGGTATAAAATAGAACGTTCTAAAAGTTCGGACTTAAATGGATTGCTTTCGAAGGCGACGAAATATACAAGTTTATCTGCACCAGTTCTGGTATGGAATGCTGCCTTCGGCAAATGCCACCATTACGATTCTAGTCGAGTAGATTCTTGGCCGCAGCTCAAACAGGGCGACAAATTATTGTTATTCCTGGTTTCAGTGTGTGTGTTTGGCGGTATACAACGTTATTATGCCCTGGCTGGGGGTTAGTAGAATACGACCTCTCTGCAGACGAGGTGTGTGCGGTCAAAGACAAAACACAATTTCTGTCCTCCCCATACCAGTCATTCCTGATTGCGTGGGATTTTTATTTTATAAATAAGTTCATTTAACTCCGACTCACGCATGGGAATACAAATGCTTTGGAAGGGCTAAAAGCATTGAGGGCAAGGGGCGGACTGAGGTTGGGACGAGGGGGTAAAGTGGATTTGTGGGGGATTTTTTTTTCGTGTGTTCTTATATGAGTCTGTGAGTTTGAAAACTGGTGTTTTCAGCAGAAAAGAATATACAGACAGAGAAACACACACACACACACACACACACACACACACACACACACATACACACACACACACACACACACACACACATATCTATCTATCTATCTATCTATATAAATAGATATAATATGACATAATATGATGTATAATATATATATATATATATTATATATGTATATTTACATATGAGTGTATGTGTGTGTGTGTGTTTTTTGGTGTGTTTTCGCATTATGTATGTGTATATAGTAAAATAAATATGTTATACATACTTGGAGAATGAGAGAGAGTGAGTGAGAGAGAGAGAGATAGAGAGAGAGAGAGAGAGAGAGAGAGAGAGAGAGAGAAAGAGAGAGAGAAAGATAGAAAGAGAGAGATAGGGGGGGGAAGAGAGAGAGAAACAGACAGACAGACAAACAGACAGACAGACAGACAGACAGACAGACAGACAGACAGACAGACAGACAGACAATGGCTGCGTGACCGAAAGAGAAAACTAGTGATATTGATAGTAAAGACAGAATGTCTGGGAACCAATAATGACATACATTTACCAGTTAAGTCAAAATTCAAATTTTCCACATAAAATAATCAAATCATTTATCTTCTCTTATTGTTTACCAGAACCACTACAATAAAGATAAGAAGTCACGACAGGGTTCATCCAGTACAAAATCTTAACTCCGTTTTGAATGCGTAATTGAAAAGAAGAAAAAAGAAAAAAAGGGGGAGGGGGAGGAAGAGGGGAGATGGAGGAGGAGTGGTAGCGGGTAGAGTGCGTTACAGAAACTGATTGCAACGACGCTAGGAAGCGACGTATTTGTCACCTCCTTATCTCCTTTAATTCACAGTGAGGAGTTCAAGGTCAGAGTTTTCGGGGAGCATTGTCCTTCTCTCTTGGATGGCAAGAGAGTAACGTTGAAGAGATCTCCAAAAACGAACAGCAACAAAATAAACCCACCAATCAAACACACACCAAAAAAAATCGAAATCTCGAAAAAACTGTCTCAAAATAACTAACATAACAGGCACAAAGACTACACACATAAAGACCAATTATTTTAAAAAATCAAACAACACCTGCATTTGATTTTTTAATGTAAAAAAAAAAATCACAATATCGAATTGGAAAATACGGCAAAAAGAGAGGCTACGGGTAATGGTGGATAAATAGTTGATTACTAACGATAAGAACCATGGACTTGAGGTTGTAGATAGACAGAGTTAATAATGATTGTATTCTTCTCTCTTCAAAAAAATACTCAAAATAGAATTGGAAGCAACAAAATTGAAGAATTTTCCTGAACTTTTAATCTTGAGGAGGGAATGGGGTGTTTTGGCTAGAATACCAAGACGTCAGACATCGTTTTGTCAGAGAAACGAGAAGAGAGGCTTATATAATTAAGGAGATTTGTTCGGGTTTGCAATGTTTGTAAATGTTTTACACTGTACTTGACACAATTTACTAATTTTGGAGGCAGGCTGCTTCTTACTTGCCTGTCAGGAGCCTTCCCTAGCTAAGTGTGATACAGAATCTTGACTGAAAGACGGACAGAACTTTTAAAATGCATATTATTCGAATGATGGAAACAAACTCATAGGCTTTGGGCGCAGAGCATTGTACTTAACAACTGCACCATAGAAGTCTGTGTGGAAAGACAGGATATCAAGAGGAGATAAAACAAAATGTGAACTGATGAACAGCAGAAAAAAAGAATCAGAGAAAATAGTGAGTGAGAGAGAGAGAGAGAGAGAGAGAGAGAGAGAGAGAGAGAGAGAGAGAGAGAGAGAGAGAGAGAGAGAGAGAGGTGAGGGGGCGGAAAGAGTAAGAGAGAGAAATACTAGTATAGAGAGAGATACAAAAAGTTGTGCACGTGCATGCACATACTGATGCTCAAAAGTTTCTTACCAAGAATCTCCGTCTTTCTGCTGTGACGTTGTGTCCCTCTTAGCCCAGACTGACCCTGCATACAGGTATAAGGTCGAAGAAAACCACCTTGTAAATCTAGAAAGAGTTGACTGGGGCGTAACACTTTTATAATAACATTTTAAGAGGTAGATAGATAGATAGATAGATAGATAGATAGATAGATAGACAGATAGATAGGGAGAGAAAGAAAGACAGAGACACACACAGAGTTAGAGAGAGAAAGACACAGAGAGAGAGAGAGCGAGAGAGAGAGAGAGAGAAAGAAAGAGAGAGAGGAAAAGAGAGAGAGAATGAAAGAGAGAGTGTGTGTGTGAGGGAGAAACAGACAGACAGACAGACAGAGAAGAAGAGTGAGTGAAAGGGACAGAACCCTTAATAGCGTGTATAAATAAAGTTAATAAAGCGATCCTCACGAGAATCAAATTCTCAAAAGCTCACATTTTAAGCACGTTGAGTTTGCATCAAACAAACAAACACATTTCTGGGTGACTGAGCACTTAAAGAAAAATAATAGACTAAGAATAAAAGAATATGTGTCCAAAGTAACACCGAGGGGGTCATAAATGCACCACTGACGTCGAGGGACCTCTGCTAAATGTTTGCTATCAAAATAGTCCTAATATGGGATGATGCTTTCTTTTTACTTTTGAGCAAACTTTGTCTCTTTAACTTCAGTTTTCGTCTCCTCTTTTTCTAATTGCTTTAATCCCCTCGTGCAGCCGAACACAAAGCATGGATACAACACTTTTCATTAAATTACAAGAGGAAATGACGAATCCTTGGACGGCAATTAATTATGAACATCAAGCCGTAGTTGTGTCAACGTTAGCAGTCGCGTGATACCTATTTTTCTCTCTGACGTCATTTCCGTTGGGATTACGGGGCACAATTAAATGCAAACTAAATAAACAACGGTTACCCTGCCACACGGGTAGCTCTGGTCTATGCACTCACATTTGAGCACTGGTGTGGAACAGTCGAAAGAAGAAAAGAACATCCCCATGGTAAACACAAACAAACAGAAAAAAACTCAAAAAACTGTAAGTCCTGTTGTTACACGGACATAGTGCTACACCCTGCACCAACAGCCCGGCAAACCAGGCAGTCTTGTAACATATTTTCAATTTTCTCAACAATACCTCAGAGCTAAAAGTGCAATTCTTCACTGGGGGAGGGGGGGGGGGGGGGGGGGTTGGAAAGTGTTTTTCGGCCTTCGCAGCTGATTAAGGTCATATTATGAGTGCGCGGGACACATTAAATATTTTCAGTTGGTCGGTATTTTTAAATTTTGCCGAAGCCTACTCTCATCGATTTTGGACTACCAAGGGATGTTTAACGTGCGCAACTTGCACATGGGACCTCCGGGGGTTTTCGCCCTTTTCCGAGAAAGTGAGGTTTTAGATCTTTAATACCGCAAGATCAGGGGTGTTGCTGAAAGCTAGCAGTAAGGATGGGCCAGGGAGTAACAGTATAAAGGCTGCAGAAAGAGTCAGGAGCCCAGAGTAGGGGGCAAAGGAGGTGAGGGGGAGGGGGTAGAAAGTTGGGGTGAAAGCAGACGACAGAACATTGCTAAAGAGCAGGAAAGGAGGTGAAAGGAGACCATTTTAGAGAAGAAAAATTTCCGCCGCTATCCGGATTCGAACGCGGGACCTGCCGAATGAGAGGCGAACATCTTAATCTCAAAGCCACGAGAACCCCCCTTCACTGGTTATTTTGTTTGTTTCTTCGGAAAGAAAGTCGGTGTTTTCGTGGGTTGGGGGGGGGGGGTGCATCCTAAAGTTGCTATTTCAATTTGAGAAGAAATAAATTAAAACAATTTATGGCATAGTACTGTATATACCACTGAAAATGATTAAGTAACATACTGACTAATCAGTATCTTAAGAAACGAAAAGAAAGCGGAAAGAATATATACATGCGTTTTGAAAGGCAGATACTTTCTACTCCTTTTTAGCATACTATATATAAAAGCAATTGGTAGGTTTCGAAATAGGCCATAACAGAACAGCTATACAGGGACAGTAATGTTTAACTCGTAGGAGAAGATTGTCTTATTGCAACATTCTTTCACGACTGAGAATACAGACGGGAGCATATTATTACCTTAAATCGTAGTGCATATAAACTTTTTTATAAATTATATTCAAGTTTTTGTTTCGCTAACAGTCAAAAATAGAGAGTACGATATGTGCCGATTTTCACAGGTTTTCTTTTTCAGCAATCTGATGAGGCACAGGGCCTCGGCAGATTCTAGCGCAGTCTTTAGGAATACGTTCTGGTCTTCGGGGACCTAAAATATACTTTAGAAACAGACAGAGCCAGTGGAAATTCTTTTATACCATTCCACTCAAAATAATAGCCGAATAGCAGGCATAATTTAACCCGCAAGCTTTCAAAAGTCTGTTCAAGCGCTTGTACAGTTATCCCCCCTGGATAAATAGTCAGTAAGATGGATTAGTAAAATCATCCCAAGTAAAGTCTTCAATAAAACAAAACCGTGCCAGGAGACAAAAAAATCCCTCTAGAACGAGCCGACACAAAACTCCGAACACAACATCTCCGCAGGGACGGACCTCCCAGGACTAATTCACAATAAATCAGTAGTGATAGTAACAACACCAAGTGAAACAAATGGCACCTCGGAGACTTTCCGGAAGGTCCGCGCGTCAACTCAAAGTACGAGGACCTTATAAAATACTTAACGACCCTATCAATCTACAAGAGGTATGTGTTTGAAATAATTGACGGCACGTTCTCCATCCATGCAGCCTGGGCTTGGCGAAGCTTGTTAAGCTTAGAATTTAGAGGTAAACAGGCACGGATCTCTGTCCTATCTCTGTGTGTGAGGGGGAGTGCTGGATTAAGAGACAGCGACTGCTAGTCTTGAAGTACCACTATTAACTAACTTATAAGATCCTTTCCATTTAAAGGATCTCCAAATCAAAGGTCTTACAACGGTACCAGATATTTTCGCTTGATTTGACCTTGTACTTTCTTTGTCCGTTCATCCACCCACGTTTTTTGTAAATTAACCTTCAATCAAGAGTCTTTCGGGTTAACCACACACACGTCCTTGTCTTTTCCTGATCTCATTTCGTTCAAGCACGTTTTATTTGTACTCTCAAATAAAAGCCTCTTAATCCTGAAGATCCACTAATGAGAAAGTTGTCTTCGTGAACCGCCAACATTGTTTATATTAACCAGGTCCGCCTCTTGATACTTGTGCTAAGAGACTTACAAGGTTGTGCTCTCTTGGAGTATCCTCTAGCTAAACGCCTACTGACCAACTGGGAAATGCCCCCTTTCTGTGAGTTTCCCTTGAAACGTAGATTAATCAAACGAAATGGTTTTTCTTGTCCTTTTATTTTTTTCTCTTTTCGTTCAAATTTGTTCTGAAATCTATTTGTTTTGCATGTTTTCTAATTACTGCCCTCCATAATGCCAGAACGTTTTACACCCATCTCGAGGCCTAGATATTATTAGGTAATTTAGTTGAGCGCAGTGTTGAAGAGGCCAGCGATCACATCACATACACCTGTCTCAACATGACAGACGACTTTCAAAATGAAAGTGAAAACAAAGGCATGGTATGTTAGGTTTCATACAATAGGGTTAAGGTGCTGAACACGACGAGAAATCTTCTTGTGGTTTAAAATACCAATACAAGTAACAATTCTTTATCCATTATATTAAGGTAACTGTGCTGAAAAAGTCACTTCAACGATTCTACAATGTATTTACTTTATATCATAAGCACTGCAGCAATAGAAGGTATCCGTGTCGGAGTCGAAGGCAAGTTAAAAAGGACAAAACAAAATATCCTTGGCCCACACTCTCATTACATGGGCTTCTCGATTTCCAAGTCAAACGATTGTCTCCACTGTTGACTTAAGCCCTAAGATCTCATACACATGCTCTCCTTGATCCACACAGAGACTCATGTGACCATGACTGAATTATTTAAATAAGTTTCAGGAGTCTTCTACTAAAACAACTATCCTTGATTAGTCGCAGAATGGTCAAGCAGAGGTCATGTCCTAAACCCTCGAATTATTATAAACCTCATGCTTGTGTGACCACAAGTGGTAATGATTTAACCTTGCCGCCTCTGTGAAGCTGGCTGAGACTGGAGAAAAGAGTGTTGGCAATGGATTATCGCATGGGACAAGTTGATTTTTTTGTGATTGTCGACAAGAAAAATAACGACTTTTTTCTGAAATGAAGCTCTGCGTGGGGGGGGGGGGGTGTATCCTTTTATAGTATTTTCTGTATGTTTTTGTTGTTGTTGTTGTTGTTGTTGTTGTTGTTGTTGTTGTTGTTGATGTTTTAACTTAGGTAACCTGATGTTCTTTGTTATTTTGGTTAAAGTGAACAATAAGGTGGAGACGATAATATCACATTACTCATTTATTATGATTGAGCTGAGATGTGTCCATGTTATTACCGTTAGAAGGGTCGCTCCTTATGTTTGTAGGCGGTGAGATTAATTTCAAATTGTGAAATCTCTAGACGACAGATATTACCAAATCTATCTATCTATCTATCTATCTATCTATCTATCTATCTATCTATCTATCTATCTATTTATCTATCTATCTTTCTATCTATCTATCTATCGGTCTTTCTATCTGCCTGTCTATATAGCTACTAATACTTTTTTTAAGCCAACGCCCGTGGTTCAACAAAAATGTCAGTTGTGAGTATCTTTTGAAACAAATATTGGCCTTCCACAGGGCATGCTTAGTAATGTTTACAACTCCTCTGTACAAAGACAAAAGAAGGCCAATCGCGAAACATTCGCCTGAACTGACTAGGCTCCACGATAATATAGAAATACGGCCCTTCTGTTTCAGATAGTTACAGTACTCATGTAAATGCAAGATTAAATGTCAACTTTATTTACAGGTGTAATAATCATCTCTTTTGTATTATGTAAGAAAATTATCTGTCAAGACATGACTATTCTGATGAATCTCATAAGTTAGAAATGAAATTGTGAGGCAGCGTGGTGGAATCAGGCTCTCGTCAAAATAGTCAAAGCGAAGAAACTAGCATTTTTCCGCAGGTTTGTGAATTTTAATCAAATTTTTGCTTTTTGGCTCAACATCTTTCATACCCATTAAAAAACTCTATTCAGCGTGGATTTTTCTGAAAAACGTTGATTAAAGGCACAAAAAATGAAAATGTAAATTTTCAGTTACCATGGACTCTTAAGCTAAGGAAATAACTAATCTTTGGCAGCCATTTTCTCACTAATTTTACTTCTGAAAACATGTGACCCCCACCTCCTTCTTTCGCAAATATCTCGACTTGTATTCAAGATAAAGGGATACTTTTTCATTGAAATAAAGACAAGTGAACACGCTTTTGGATGATACCAATAACTCTACATGCCCAAAAATTGACTAGAGCCTGATTCCACCATGCTACCTCTCAATTGTTTTTCTTACATTCATCAGTAAAAAAAAAAAAAAAACCCAAAGAAAAATCTAAATGTTGATTACTTTTTAAACAACATTACAGTTGAACTTGGAGCACATGTTTATCTATCTTGACATATATTTTGCTGAAAGCAGAACTGTTCTCCACATCATGTGTGGTCCCTTTTGCTGATTCAGAGTCCTCTGTACAATCGTCAAACAACTTCAACAACCAATGTCGCTCTTGCACGGAGTGGGGGTGGGGTAGGAGAGGGATTGGGGGTAATGATTCAGTGGTCTAAAAATCAGAAGTTAAGCCTACGTCACAGTTGACAATGAAAGCCGCTACCGTATTTTAATGCATAATTTATCCTGGCCTAGATTGGTGAGTTGTTACTTTCTACCACCACTATCGTCTATTGGGACGGTGAATTAAATGCAGACCTAATTTTTTTTTTACACTAGAGCGTTAGGATTCATTAAGCAGCAACACCAAAGTCGAGAACGAGCAAAAGTAATTTCGCTAAGGACTTGTAGCTTCGACATGTATTCATTTTTCACAATAATAAACATTTCAAGTCCCAAACAAGGAGAGGCTTTTATTCCAATGAATACTTAGTCGTAAAGAACAAAACAAAAAGATAACTTAATTAATAGACAATTACATAATTTCCAGGTTAATGAACCAAAAGGCAGCTCTTTTATCTTATTCAGTAACTTCTTGCAATTACTGCTGCCTCTGCTTTTGCAAAGTACTCAAGACAACTTTAGGCATGCACAGTTTATTAACTGCTTTGAAAGATAGTTCTGTAAACTTATATTTGTCACAGTAAAGAAATTGAAAATTATGACTGCACTGGTCTGTTATGAAAGCTATAATGTATGTTGTAGTGTTAGAAATGAGCACTAAGCGTGTACGGCTGTCTAAATGTTTTACAGTTTTACTTCTTGTTCTTTTCTCATTTTTATGAATCCGATTTTGATTCCGATCCTTTCAGTCAACACTTCTCGTAAATAGAATACCACTATTCACCGTTGGATGTAGCTTTTATTTCAAAAGAGATCAGTACAACATAAAATGAAACTAGGTTGAACATACTAAACCTTTAAAAGATAAATGTAGATGGCCTCCAAACATATTATCCTCAACTCTCACATTGCGAGGCCTGGAGGGGGATTTTTTTTCGAGGTGGGTTTGGGGGGGGGGGGTATATCGGTAAGGGCTACACCATTTTTTGAAAACGAATGTTTTAAAAATATTTAGCAAAAGTAGTTTGTGGTAACCACAAAATGTTTTGAATAAACTTCTGACATAATTTCCAATAAATAATTTTTTTACAAGAAGTACACACAGACACGTATGGTCTACCCACGAACAGCCTCTAACTCAGAATATACAGCTGGAAAAACACTTTTAGTTATGCGACCCCTTTAATGACGACGGCTGAATGGTTATTCCGAATAAATTACAAAAAATCTAGGTTGACATTTGATTGCAAGGAGAAGAAAAAAAAATCGAATAACTGTACCTGCCTGAAGCGGCGGTCTTAAGGGGAAAAAAGTGTGAAATGCTGATGTTCCAAAAGAAGGTGGTGATTGCCTTCTTTTTGAAACGTCGTAAATCATACAGAAATTAAAAGTCGACACCACTTAACGCAATATGTATTATTATTATTTTATATTTCATAACAGGGGTGGTAAGTGAAAGTGCATGTGAACTGGTATTTTTCACCTCTCTTTTCTTCGCCCCTTTTGAGGAAATGGATGGTATATGGCACACCGGAATCTTCATGACGTTTGACGTTTTGTTCGCTGGAAAATATTACTCTTTTCGAACGCCAAAGCAACTAGAAATGTCACAAATGCATTTTTTTTAAAAAGAAAGAGAATTTCATATTGAAAAAAAAACACCATACGTGATAAATATGCAAAATTCCATACAATAGATAAAAGAACACATAAAATGTTGTTGAATGAATATGTCCCTGGCAGCTTTATTAAATGGAACATTTCATTACTGGTAAATTTAAGGACGAGCTTGACATACGAGAAGCAGAAACGGATAAAAGCATAGGCTACTTTAAAAAACTAAAGGAAAAGAACAACAAACATTTGCGTAGGAATCCATAAACAAATTGATACGAAAACGATATTGATGCAACCAGAAATTGTTGTCGCATTTTGTTTCCTGCTAATGTTCTCTTGTGAGTATGGATTTCCAACCTTAATAGATTAAACTCATAAAATAGAACATCTCCATCTATCTGGATTCGAAGGAAACGGATATTGCCTTCACTCCTTTTCGGATATTTGATTTTATCTGACACACTTCCGGAGCTTAATCTGACATGTTTCGCAAATTTCTACCGTTTTGGTCTACTTTCCTTTACAACTATCCTAACTTGCCTCTGTGGTGGCTTCTATGAAGAGAATGGTTCGTTCCCAGAGAAAATGGGCCAAACGAGAGAAGGGGGCTGTATGTAAAGTGTCAGAAGCTCTATCCTGTTGCTGACCCGGGTAGTGGCGATAGGCACCCGATGTCGCATCAAATGCTAATGGGATTTACTTGTTTGCTGTCTGTCCCGAGTAATTAATTGCCACGTCTATTGATCCCTCCTGGCCGCATTTGCATGTATGAGTGTGCGTATGTGTGTGCGTCTGTTTATGTGTTTATACTTTTGTGTCACTTTGTATACGGTTGCGTTATGTACGTGTACGCGCATGCATGTGTGCTACTGCGTGCGTGTATGTATGTTAGTGTACTTGCAATTAGATACTCGTTACTATTATGCTCTTGTACTGTAGTGTGAGTATCAACGACACAGAAATACAGCATTTTTTAAAGAAAGGAAGATGAATAAAATGTATGCGTTCTCTCATAGGTTTTTGCCACCTCACCTTTACAAACAAACACTTCCTAGAAACTGCACTGAGAAGATGGTTAAATGCAAATGAAAGGAACTGTATGAAGTCACATACCGAGAACAGTCAAACCTTCTCTGGTGTCCACCTATCTAAGACAGACACATTTCTCCTTGATAATAGATGGTCGTTTCTGGAAATTTCAACAGTATATATATTTAGGAAAACTGTTAAATCGCTTGGTATTTCTTCAAAACGTCAAAACATATATGTATATCGCACGCTCCTGCGACTTTAAATTCCATATGATCAGGAGGAAAACAGTACATTATTATACGCATGAAGTTTTAATTCTGCCGTCGTATCTTGTTTTATTTTTTTTACAGGAGACTGGCGTAGCTATAAGAATTAAAACTGTGTCATAGCAGGCAACACTCTAGGGAATCGACCACAAAAGCACAGAATAATAACATATGGCAACGTGACCCGGCTCCGCTCCCAAAATGTAATTTGCATGAATTGAGATCGGCAAAGAAAACAAAGGTCTTTTTGATAACAGTTTATCAAATATGTTAATATTCTGTGTATCAGCTCATCCGATATTACCTTAATCGTTCATATCCACTTTCAAACATTGTTCATAAGAGTATTATATTTCCCAAGGTGCAATCGCTCAAGTGATTTTTCCTTATCCCAATCAGTTGGAGCAGACACATCTAAATGCAGAGAGCCGGGAATCTGACGCGCAGATACTTGCTTTTTTATTATCTAATCAAACATCAGTATCCCATTTTGGAATTGCCAAGCCCCATTCCCACCCATGACGTACACATATATCGAAAATAAAGTAGAGTGGAGCTTGTCTTTACAATCTAGTAAGATTTCTAACAAATACGTCTGAGCTTTTCCTCGCGGTGGTACCCATCTAAAAGAACGTTTGTTATGACGCAAGTAACATATGAGAATAACATAGCGTGGGCAGGGTTCTGTCTCAAAGACAGAGGGAGCTTTTCCCAGATAGTCGGCTGATAAGTGTGAGTTTCAACCTTACTGCGGAAAGATGCCATCTTCTCTCCGCATTCAGTTTACTGTTGAGATTTTCATGCCATCTGTCGAACAAGGGTCATGAATACAAACAGACAGACCATGCCCCCTACCTCTCAACAAAAAAGCTGATAGTGAAATAAGCTGTTGAATATATATAATAATATCTGTATAGCACGGTGTTAGATAAATAAATAAATATTATGTATTTATATATATATATATATATATATATATATATATATATATATATATATATATATATATATATATATATATATATATTGGAGCGAGCGAGCGAGAGAGAGAGAGAGAGAGAGAGAGAGAGAGAGAGAGAGAGAGAGAGAGGAGAGAGAGGAGAGAGAGAGGAAAGAGAGGGGGAGGGAGAGAGAGAGAGAGAGAGAGAGAGAGAGAGAGAGAGAGAGAGAGAGAGAGAGAGAGAGAGAGAGAGAGAGAGAGAGATCAAATATCAAATCAAATACAAAATAACAATAGGGAGTTGAAGATACGATTAGGATACTTCACAATATCAATTTTTTTTTTAAAAGATGGGCCTTCTCATCTCATGGAGTGCAACATCTGAATCAAACGTCCACCGCAAATCTTTAATTTTTTCTGCCTGGATGCTCTCAAAGAAATCTATATTGACCTGTTTTTTCCTCGTAACCCATCTGTTATTACTTTTGGTCATGAAACGGACAAGACAATTCTAAATGCCAAAAGCTTTGAATCTTATGTGCAGGTTTCTTTTTTTAATATTGAGAATAGTCCAGCTTTGTTCCAGCCCATTAGATATAGCGGATAAAAGTAGAATGGTACTTGTGGCTGCAAAGTAGAAAGATACTAAAACACTCTACGCCTTGGTATAAGGCCCTTGATCGTTCTACGTCTCTAAGCATGACTAGACTGCATTCTCAAATTATTCAATGGCAGATTCATCTGTGGTGTTTTAGGGGTCTGTCTGTTTGTGAACATGACCCTTACAACTTTTCGTGAAAACGTAATTGTATTGGGTTGTGCGCAATGACGATCTGAAACAAATTATTTCTCTGTCCTGAAGCAAAGTCTATTATTTTCTCGAATTCTTATATGGAGAGTCTGATAAATACAATGCTTCGAAAGTATACCCAGAGGACAAATATTTCAAGAAAATCAATACCTAATTAAAATCGATAAAAACAAAAGCCAGTTCACTATCCTTATTTGGAGCTGCAGAATTCTTGAGTTTGTAACATTCTTACGCTTTGTATCCTTATCTGTTGTAATGATTTCAGAATTACTTTTTCATGCTCAAAGTCTTCCATCCGCCACGCCCTAAACCACTTCCTTCATCGAGCTTCTTTGAGCCTCGACTTTGCACCTTTACACAGCAATGAACCATTCATCGAAATTTATACACCCCCCCAAAAAAAACAACAACAAACAAACAACAAAAAACAACAACAACCAACAAACCAAAAGATAATTGCTTGCATGGTGTGATGCATTTATACATCTCCGGACTTGGTCAGAAAAAGGGAGGTAATGCGAACCATTTTGAGTCATTGTCCGTCTGTTGTCGTATTCATAACATCAGGTGCATTCGTTTATGCTAGAGATTTTACACAACTGCAAAAAGGGTGTTCAGGTGAAGTGATTTTATTGGTTTAGTCAAAATTTTCAACTAGGGATCCAGTCGATATTGCAGTCCCATTACAGACTATTGCAACATATCAATTCGATTAAAAAGGATATCATTATGCGTTCTCACAATAAATAAGCGTTTTCACCTCTTCTCCAGCATTGTGATGTGAGAAAGTGTTATTTTCATTGTCAATAAAACCCTGTGTACCACTTAAATGAAAGAACAGACTTCTTTACATGCAAACGTGAATCCATCTTATAAAAATTATGGCATGGCAGATTATTTTTTTTTCAAGTAGGATGTAAACTTGCAACACGAGTAGCTTTTCCCCAAATATTAATAAACAGTTAACATGATGATAGACGTTGCATTGTAGTTACCAGACAGGTGCAAAGTCTGCTTGTCAAAACCATTTGATACTGTCTGTGCAAATGGGTTTTCAACATCCCGGTCAGATTCAGATGCCTTTTATCGCTCCTTTTATCTTGAAATTGAAACCACTGTATGAACGTATGCAAGCTGATACCAAACTAATATCGAAGCATTTGTTTAATGTCTTATGCATATCCATTTCATTTAGACCACGCATTCACTGGTGTCTGTGGTGTAGCGGTCAGAATTTCGTTGCCATAAGCTGTAAATCCTTTCGATTCCCGAGATGGGGAGGGGGGTTTTGAGCAGTGGCGGCTCGTGGTTTGTGAAACTGACCGGTTATCATTCATATTGATACCCCCCAACCACCCCCACCCTACAACAACCTCCAATCCCCCTTGGTCTTCCTCTCACCCCCCCCCCTCAAATCGCCCTCCGAAACACATACGCACATATTCACAAAACAACACACAGAAAAGCACAAGTAGAGCCCTTTGGGAACATGGTCCCCTTCCACTAAAAATTCTTATGTACATAATGACAATATTAACGAGCTGATTTAATAGTAGTCTGCAGAAACATAATATAACCAAATTGATACCACACCACTGATGCAGTCCCAAGAAGACCAAGTCTAGGTAGAATCCGAAACAATAAAACACTTAACACATCCACGCATCGAATAAAGCCAGCACGCAACATTTTCCAGTGGCAATTCTATGTCAAATACTAAATTTTAGAACACAAAATCGGACTGGGGTGAGAAGGGAGAAGGGGAAAAAGGGAGGTGGGAGGGGTGGTGGGGTCCAGACTGACAGCTAAGTGCCTTTCGCTCGTCAGCCCTTGGTCTCATCTCCGTTAAAACCTCTGCTACATTACAATGACAGGCCAAATCACCAATACGCCGGGAGGGCAGGTAAGGTTGTGGTAGGAGGTAAGCGGTGAACAGAACAGCAAAAAGAACCATGGATGTCTCAAAATTCAATTATTGATTAAAAAATTTGAGTCATCATGACAGTACATGTACGTGTTAACTGAAAGTAACTAGAGAGAGATTTAATTATCAATATTACTGCTTAAATTATAAGATGTACTGTTTAAGATAGTCTCGCCCTTTGTAAGCAACAGAAGAGCCAAATTTGCAAGAAAGGTGATAATTCGGGCTCTTTCCTTCTGCTGAGGGCAACTGTTCAAAATCGCCGAGTTAGGTGACGCCACTGCTGAGCGAGCGATATGAAGGCGTAACTACAACGTTGTGAGCCAGTGAGACAAACTGAGATTTAGGAACGAGTTTCTGCGGTGCAACAACACATCGGCAGCCCCTTATAGTCTCTTTGAGCGTCTTTTTTTTTATAGGGAACGTGTTATTTTAATGTTTATAAATTAATTAATTTGTATTTACTTTTAAGAACTATTATCAACAGTCAGTCTCTTGTCCACTATAGCTGACTAAAATGTATCCTTCTCATCTCAGGATGTTCATGGAAGCTCGCCTCCTAAATAATCTAAATTGTGGCAATAGGAGCGAAAAATTCAGCATCTCAAAGATCACGTTCCTGCTGTGCCACCATAATTAGCATCAGGTGCCAAAACAATGGAAATGTGAAAGCAGAAATGTTGTGATGCTAAGGCAAAGATGAAGTCCGAGCCCGTGGGGAACTGTGTTTTTTGCTGGTTCAGAGATTGCCGTTTAGCGCAGGACACATCAGTTCTTTTAAGTCTAGGGGAACCTTGAACTCCTCAAAACGAGCAGAATGTTGATTTTTACTTCAACTAGTTCATGGGGAATGGTAAATATGGTCATCTGAGCCCGATCAAAGTGCTGAACCCAGGGGACAGGAGTAAGGTCTTATGGTAATTATGAAAACATTATAAGAGCATTTCATGAACTCCTAACGACCTTCATGTGAGTGTTTGGAATGAAACCACCGGACACCAAAGTGCAGACTACTTCAACTAAGAACGAGATTGTCTATGCTCATGACAATGTAATGTACATCTCAGAAAAGCAATGGAAGCGATAGATGCATATTATTAAGAAAAACACATTGGGTTGGGGGCGGGGGGTGTAGCAGCCGCTCACCAAACGTCAACATTAGTGCCTACCTTAACCGGCAAGGTAAAATCTGCTCACGGAATGGCCTAATGAGTCTCCAGGGAACCATAAGCGTCTCGTGTTGCCACCATTGCTCAGATGACTTAAGCCACAAATTTGTATTACTTTATCTTCGTTTTACTTATTTATGAGTGCTGTTTATTCATCTCATTATATGGATATGCATGGATCTCTTTATTTATGTATCCTTTGAGGGCTGTAAGGGTTGAGGGTGAAACCCCAGACGATCTCTGGCAAGCCAGCCTCAACTAAGTCAACTCCCTGTCCTCGTCGAGCAGCCCGGGGACCCCTGCTCTGTGGAAAGGTTCATTGTTCATTGTTCATTGTTTCAAGAAGCAACATCCCTGCACTCCGGACATGTCCATTGATGCTCCGTTGCTCTCTCCAAAATGTCGCCGTTGGTCTTTCCACTGATTGTGCTAGTGCATATCTGGTTGAACGTTCTTCTGTTCTTCCTTGCAAGGATGCCAGATTTTCTGCTTCCTTTCTGCATTCCCAACAGCATCATCCTCTCCACGGCAGTACTGGCCTCTGCCTCCCTATCTTCCTCCTCAATCAGCTGGCGAGAGAGACAGTTCAGAATCTCGACCCGATCTGGTCGAACAATGCTGTCAACTGAGGCGGCTTCCCCAGCCAATCTGTCGGCTTTTTCATTTCCCCTAACACCTGCATGGTCAGGGTAGAATATTCACGTGAGCAGTCGTATAGGTGTTTGCTTTGATAACTTGAATCCATTCTGTTCTCAGGAAACCTTTTTCGATCCTTCTGAGGGTACACATAGAATTAGTGATAAGAACAGCATGGGTTGTGTGGGGGCGATCTTGGGTCATCCAATCAAGTGCTTTTGTGATTTCTTCAATTTCCATTCGCATACTTGATGCAGGCCTGCTGCAGGCTCCAGATGCACTGTGTATGATTATATTGTTGGCGAATGCAACAAATCCCCACCCACTTTGCTGGCCATATCTTTTCACTTAACCATCTGTATAAATTACAGGATCCCCTGCTTGTGAGTTTGTGTTAACAGTCTCGTTGATATCGCTCTCGTTGATGGAAGCCGCAACTTTTCTTCTGTCTCTGCCCATGCTTCTTTTGACCTTGGTGAGGTCCTGTGGAAAAGGAAAAGGGCATAGCAGCAGGGGTTGCAGACGGAGCTCTGGCCTGTAGGTACCATAGCCATGCGAGGTGCGATGTGAGCAACGACCCTTCGGCTCGTAGAAGGGTCCGTACACATCCACCATTATGGTAGGTCTGGCGTCGCAGCAGACTGACCTGGTCATTCAGGAACTCACTGTCGACATCTTCTTCCCTCTCTCTCGTGGGAGCACTACAGACGGGGCATGGTACCCACAGACTGCCTGATGACTCATCGTGAGATGTCTCCGCACACCCAGAAGGCCCTGTAGCAGTAAGGAATAGGCTACCTGGAAACAGATGACATCTCTACAGATATCCTTGCGAATGCTCGCTGATCCATGACGTGACGATCCTCTGTCTCATTAGATTTGGCCATCCCTTTGATTATTCTGCTCCATGAATGAAATGTCAACAGCAGATAGCCAGAAGACAGCAGGTGGCGGGGATTGGGCAAACGCAAGCTACGCTTGGTGATGTAGACGACACGCTTTGGAAGGAACGCGTTACC
Organism: Aplysia californica; assembly: GCF_000002075.1. NCBI lineage: Eukaryota > Metazoa > Mollusca > Gastropoda > Aplysiida > Aplysiidae > Aplysia > Aplysia californica. The sequence goes on from NW_004797371.1 coordinate 753,371, forward strand.
CCATGCTCTTTGGGACCCCTTACTGGACTGCTCAGACGTTCATTGGTCATTGGTTGCACTAGGTGGCTCCCATCTGTCAGAACTAGAGTGTGCCTACACTCCATATAATTGTCTACTAAATAAGAAATCCCCTTGGAGGTTCATGGGAAACAGGACATTGAACATTACACTTTTGTTCTCTTGTGGCAAGATGTTTGGGCACAAGCCAGTGTCAGGATAAGTCTACCACCTACCTGAGATCCTACAGGGATGCATACAAGCCTTTAGAACCCCCAAACTAGTTAAATACCTCTTGAGGGTGGCATTGCGCTGCCAAGAGCGAAAAGCTCGCAGATAAAGTGATTTGAAAGCAACAACAACGTGTAGCCTTGAAGCTGTATGTATATTCGCTGTTAAGGCTTTCAAAGCAAAATTATTGTCGGTGACAAAAAATACCGTGGGAAGTTTCAACAGACTTCAAAGAACATTATCATTTATTTACAGGAATAAAAATGGACCACAGTCTGTATTTCATAAAAAATATATTTCGAGAACTGAGCTGGCATATTATATTTTTACAATGTCATCACAAATTCTAGCTTTCTAATTAGTACAGTCATCTGAGGTTATCATCCCGGTTGTTTTTTTGATCGACCAAAGTGGCCTCGCATCCTCAAAACTCGCGTGCTAAGAGCTATCCGACGCTCACCCGCGTTGGAGACAAAGCGAGAACACAAACGATAAAAGATTTCACGAAACAAATCAGCTCCCGTGGGCGTTTGGCACTTGGGAATGGATTTTGACGCCTCGATTTGTAATTTCTCTCCTCGAGCTAGCAACCCCCTGGACGAATTCCATTGTCAAATTATTTCACTCCCTAGGGGGACCCAATACTTTACTTTAAGGGACAAGGGAAAGCGTTTGGGGGTCAAACTTTTCCACCTGCAAGAAAAGGCAAAAAGAAATACGTCATTTAGTTCATGTTGGTGTTTGACATAAATAGCATTAACCATTTTGGATCCAAAGTTCACTGGGGTATTGCATAGAATTCAAGCGTATTTTATGTTCATAGAAATGAAAACTGGACTAACAGACTTCCTACCAAAGAGGCAGGAACCTTGTGCATACAACATCATGGAGGGCTGGAGAGATGTAAAAATTAGTTTCAGTTGGTCGTGTCTTTGACTAAATGACGATTCTGATGTTCTTTTATTGTTGCTAAGCTGTAAGTCACCACAACTACACTTGGCGACGGCTACATTTTGCCATAGATCAAATAGGAAAAGAGAGCAGACCACACCAGAGCATCATCAATAGTAAATCCAGGAGATCACTCGGTCGTTCACCACAGCAGTTCAAATAACTACTCCGGCTCCGGAAAAACCCCACAATCGTACTGACATCTTGGTCTCGAATCACATCTAGGCAAAACTTTCGACCTGAACAAGACAAGGCAAGAGAACACAGCATTATTATTGAAGAGGCAGTCTAAAATATAAACCATTTCAATTCGTGTTTATTCTATATGCTGAAGATGCACCATTTTTGACAGCTGGCAGTCCAGAGCAGGCAGGACGTTGTGCACCATAATTTCTTATCCTTTTCTTTTTATTTTTACTGAACACCATGTGTTATTTCTTGTCTCTAATACAACATGATGGACCCAGTCAAAACTTTTCAAGATCTTAGCAAAGTTGAAAAAAAAGCCTCTACGGTTTCGTGCTGTTGCTGCACATAAACATGCCAATAATAATATGTTTCTTTAAGGCTTAAAAGAGAAAAAAGGTATGTCGATGCATTTTGCATTAGACGGACAACTGAACTGTCTCTGAACATTTGATTAAACCTTTTTTAAGTTCTTTGATACAATTTGTATTCTAGTTTTTAGAAATTAATTTACATTTCCAAGAAGAAATTGGCACGGTATGGGGTAATCACCTGTAAAAAAAAAAAGAAACTAATATTTCGGGGAACAAAATTACTTTATTGACACGTACAGCCTCAGGTAAAGCTTAAAAGCACAATATTTTTGGTCAACGTCTACAATGGGGTTTTTTGTTTACTAAGGGTAGCATTGCTTAATTAACATCCCCTTTGCTACTATATGTTTTTCATTTTGAAAGGGAACGACTCTGACTAAATATGAACTTTTGTAATATTTTTCTAGGCTAAAAAGATGTTGCATTATTATACTAGCATGGATTACGTTAATACGCTACTAGCGTATCAATTTTAAGGTTTACGGTTCCCTTCATACAGCTGTCTTTTTTACACTTTGCAGTGGCTTTGCCATCTTTTCTATAAACAAAGTGTGTTTCTTCTGAGTGATACTTTATGTATATAAAAGTTTTATAAACACATCGTTCCAGGTAACCGTAGGGTAGTGCACTTTAATTCACCGCCATCACTTTTCTATATTTTTTAAAGATGGTTTGATAGAAACTTTATATTATTCTACAACCAGTCGAAAAATAAAAAGATAAAGTTACCAGAGTGCGTACAAATACTACACATGGAAATGATACGTCTTCGATTGTACAAAAAATTGTCAAATTGGCACAAGCTACTCACAAACCTTTTGTGCCACGTCCGGAAATCTATAAATGGAAATATATTTTTTAAATAAAGTTAGTGATGGAAAGAAAAAAATCTACCCAGTCGACACAAACATTCACCTTGATCCGCCATGATTAAAGAGAGGAGGTTACGTCAGTAATGAAGTGGCAGATAGCGCCAACGCGTTTCGGAAGACGTGATCTGTCATCAGCATAAACATGGAACAAACATGCCATCTACGTCCGGAAGAAATCTTTTTTTTAAAGTCTAAAGACAATTCTACTATCCAATTATATTCTACTGGGGTCAAGGCATCTCAACTTTAGAATCATGGAAGTAAAAACCAAGGCTTTGATGCACTTGCATCGGAAACGAGAATGCAAAATCATTATGGTCAGTGTTTAGTCCCAGAAACCCGGTAACACAAGAGTGCCTTCCATTCAATTATCCTTTTTTTCTAAAGAAAAGCAAAGAAAACGTCATAACAGAAGCAGCGAAAAAAATATTCTACTATCGTTATAAACACTGCAAAAACAAAGTTGAAGTTTACGAGAATTATCGTGTACGTAGAATCTGTTGTTTGACAATGATCACATTCCAAAATGTCAGATAAGGACAATAGAAACACTTGACACGGCATAACAGGGAAAGACAACTTAAGAACAGCCCTTAACTACCAAATGTAAAAACAGAAGCAATGAAGACAAGAACATTGACACCAACAATCGCAGGAACGAAGGAAAACCTAACAAACCAAACACAAAAACCATGTAAAAAGCCAACAGACAGACCAGGGTAACAGTACACGTATAGTATCATATCATCCCGAAATAGTAAAGATAACAGTGCAGCAGCATTATTTTGGATTGAGGTCACCAACTACAGCGTCGGAAACAGCCCCTGTAAAGCTGTCCGGTTCAATTTACAGCAAAGTGATAAGACGTCGGCTCGTGGGGTGTCACCGGAACCTAGATAAAAATCCTTGACATCTCGCGTGCTGTAGTGATTAATTTTACGTAATCTCGTTAGTGAACACCAAAAACAGATACAATAGCGATTTTCTGTTTTGATAATCAGTTTTTTTGTTGTTGGGTTGTTGTTTTTTGGGGAAGTGTTTTACGACGCTCGCATTTGCATAAGGTCACATGAGCGTGCGGGACGCACCAAACATTTTCAGTTGGTAAGAAATTTTGAACTTTACCCGGGTGGCGGCAGAAGCCTACTCTTATCGATTTTAAACCACCAAGGGATCTTTAACGTGCGCAACTTGCACACGGGACCTTCTTTATTTTTCGCCTTTTTCCGAGAAGGCTAGGTGTAGAACTTTCCTACCAGAAATCAGGGTTCTGGCTGTAAGACAGCAGTAAGAAGGAGCCGATGAGTAGCAGTAGAAAGGATGCAGAAAGAATCAGAAGCCAAGTGGAGGGGGCAAAGGTGGTGAAGGGGTGGGGGAAGAAAAGTGGAGACGAAAGCAGACGACAGAATATTGCAAGAGAGAAGGAAAGAGGGTGAAAGGAGACAATTTTAGAGAAGAACATTTTGCGGTCGCTACCCAGATTCGAACCCGGGACCTTTGAATGAGAAGCGAACACTTTAACCTCTAGGCCACGAGAGCCCCCTCATAATCAGTGGTATGTGTGTATGTGTTATGGGTGTGTGTGTGTGTTTGTGTGTGTGTGTGTGTGTTTGTGTGTGTGTGTGTGTGTGTGTGTGTGTGTGTGTGTGTGTGTGTTTGTGTGTGTTTGTTTAGGAGCACTTAGGGATCTCGAGCGCAATTTGCACACGGGACCTCCGACAATTTTTCACCCGTATCTTAGAAGGTTAGGTGTTAGATCTTTTCTACCCTAAGATCAAGTGTGTGGCTGAAAGTCAGCAGTAGGAGGGAACCAAGGAGTAGCAGTAAAAAGGCTGCAGAAAGAATCAGGAGCCCAGAGGAGAGAGCAAAGGAGGAAGGGGAGAGGAAAGCAGATGACAAAACAGGGTTGGAGAGCAGGAAATGAGGTGAAAGGAAACAGTCTAGAGAAGAAAATTTTACGTTGCGGACAGATTTCGAACTCTGGACCCATTGAATGAGACGTAAACACCGTTACCTCTAGACCACGAAAGAGCCACCATCACAGCTTGCCAAACCACAGCATCATCAAGGGCTTATATATAATTGTTCATTTCTTCTTCTTTTTTAAAGGTCTAGACGCGTAAAAATTGTCTTTAAATCTGTGCTCTGTATTGTTGAGCATCCGCATTAATGGCCGTTTTAAAAGGATGACATCTCGTGTACTCAGAAATAGCTGGTATGCCAACATAAACAGCTTTTGAGATTCGACAAGTTGTCTCGATGGATGTCCTTCAAATGTTTGTTTTGAGCTTAGTGAGGTACAATTGTCACTTTTTAATACTGCGTAATACGTTTGTTTTTTACATGTACTTCTGCATCTTTTTTCGTCATCTTCATTTTTTTTCTCTTCTCTGTCGCTCTGTCTATCTGTCTCTCTCAGAATTCTGTCTCTCTCTGTCTCTCTCCCTGTACCCCCCCCTCTCTGTCTCGCTCTGTGTGTGTGTGTGT
>NW_004797371.1:759918-761357 GCF_000002075.1 Aplysia californica
GAGAGAGGGGGGAAGACAGGGAAATTATGAAAAAAAGGAACAGGAGCAATGAGAACAGGTTGTTCTGCCGTTTAGAAAAGGCTGGGATGGAACCTGGTGAAAGGCTAACTTGACCTTCTGTTTCCCAGATTTGGAAGTATTGGGAATAAAAGTACACTTCACTCTGCTTTTTGGGGGTTTTTTGGTAAATGTTTTACAGCTCTTGCAACTGCATAGGGTAATATGAGCGCGCAGGACACATTAAATATTTTAAGTTTGGCAGGAAACAATTTTGAGTTTTGCCCAGGTGGAGGCCAAAGCCTTCTCTTATCGATTCTGGGCCACCAAGGGACCTTAACTTGCGCAACTTGCACACCTGACCTCCGAGATTTTTCATCCTTATCCGAGAAGGCTAGATCGTACCTACCATAAGATCAGGGATGTGTCTGAAAGACAGCAGTAAGGGGCCACGTAGTAGCAGTAGAACTAGAACGGCTGCAGAAGGAGTCCGGAGCCCAGAGGATGGAGCAAAAGGTGGGGAGGGGTGGAAGCAGAACGTGGAGACGAAAGAAGACGACAGAATATGTTTAGAGAGCAGGAAAGGGGGTGTAAGGAGACAATTTTAGAGCAGAAAATTTTCCATCACTGTCAGGTTTCGAACCCTGAACCTATTGAATGAGAGGCGAATACCGTTATCTCTACACCACGAGAGCCCCCCCCCCCCAACCCCCCTTTCACTGTTCGCTAAATGTAGCACAGGACAGCCTGCTGTGAAAGAAAATACCACCAGTTTGTTACTCACAACTTGGTGAGTTTGCATCAAGTATTTGATGGGAAACCCAGGATCAAAGTAAGAATTCCCTTCAAATCGTTCGATCATTAAAACGTTCTATCATATTATTAGAATCAGACTCAATGAATTGAACCCCTCGACACTCATTTTTTCCTTGTATAGAAAGCAACAATTCAAAAGTTTAGTTTATATAACAACACTATTCCCCGGATTAGGACATGAAAGGTTTTCACAGGGTTTAGTGTAGTCCTCTAAACGTTGGTGAAAAGCCAAAAACATAAAGAAAAGATGTTCATGTAAAGAAGACGTCGTAAATATCCACTAGACACTTTAAAAGGATAATGTTTAAGGGGAATTTTCAGCAGAACAGATCTTATAACAAGGAGAAGCAGACAGATTGATTGACTAAGACAGAATTAGAGAGAGACAGAGAGAGCGAGAGAGAGAGAGAGACAAAGAGAGAGAGAATGAGAGAGAGAGAAGAAGAAGAGAGTGGCGGAAACAGAGAGAGGGGGAGGGATTAGAGAGAGAAAGAGACAGAGAGAAAGAAAGAAAGAAAGAAAGAAAGAAAGAAAGAGAGAGAGAGAGAGAGAGAGAGAGAAAGAGAAAAAACAGAGAGACAGACGACAGACAGACACAGAGGGAGAGAGAGAGAAAGAGAGAGAGA
>NW_004797371.1:763166-782904 GCF_000002075.1 Aplysia californica
TAATATAAATTATATATTAATAATCGTGATAATAATAATTTCCATAATTTACAATGCTCACTGCGCCTTACAAGACATTGGTAGCCTGTACTGGCGTAAAAAGACTTGCAACCTTTACGCATTTGGGTATGTAAAATGACATATGTATATCCATGTATTGGTACATGAATACAGGAATATGAGCAGTAACAAGTGTGTATAGAAACATGTAATTAGGTGTAGAAATAAGAATCAAATAATGTATATGATATGACAGCTTCTTAACTCTTTCTCTTCCTTCTCTGTCTTCGGAACATTTTATCCTTATGAGCTCTGAAGCTGTACAGATCGAAAAAAAATAGTTAAATTCTAACACACTTTCAGCTCCTTCCCAGACTGCATAAACTACACCGCTTTGTCCACCGCGTTTATAAAAATATATTAAACTGCTCTATTAACAGGTCCACATAATGTATCTTATTATATTTTATGTTACATTTTTGGCTCTGCCTTCTGTCTCCGTCTTACACAGGTTCGACTGTATTTACATCGATGACATGATTATTGAGGTAAAACCACACACCCCCCCCCACACACACACGAAAAAATAAAAAAATCCGTTCTTATTATCCCTGCTTCCCACGCATAAAAACATTTTTCCTCATTCAACCCATGTTTCTCCTTGTAAGGGACACAAACCTCGGTTTTCACGATAATTTTCTGCATCGTGACGTCAGTGCTGCTTTTACCCCCGTAATCTCCGCGTGCACCAGGGTGAAAACGTTCATCACTTGGCCCACTTCTCAGCGTTTGGCCAGGGACGGGAAAGGGCGCTTGTTGAGCATGGTTTGCACATAGCCGTTGTCATTTCATCAGGGAAAAGACAGATTTTTTCGTAAATAATATCTTTACTGGCTTTTTTTTTTTTTGGGGGGGGGGGGGGGGGGGGTTGTGTGATTAAAGTGGGTTTTGCCATTATCAGTTTCAAAGCTTCCTTCAGGTATAGCATCACAGTGACCCAAATGTGGCACCAAAGAGAGAGAGAGAGTAGACCCTGGTAGTGCGTAGCAGGTCAAGAAGTTCCGTATGGCAAGCTTAAATTGACCTTTAACGGTTTTTTAAACTAATGGTTGTAATATTGTTATAAGTCTTACACACTAGTATACAGTATTAGGCCACTTTAAAGCATAATTTCAACAGTGTGAGGGTTTTGAGGATCAAGAATAATGCTTTGGGACAAGGTCCTAGATCATCGAATCGACATTAAAAACGCGCTGGTAGATGTATTATTAAGTATAGTGATAATAATAATAATAAATAGCATTTATACTGCGCATTTCCATTTCCTAAAAGATGCTCAATGCGCATTACAATGAAAAAGACATCACATCTTAAGAATTAATCGACACAAATGTGTACGTAAAACAAAGTATTATACATATAATATGAATGCATATGTGTAAAATTTTATACCAGAAAAACAGTCTCGCAGTGAAGTTGAAAATGTGTTCACTAAAAATATACAATGCAATAAAAATTCACGAACAGTCAAAATAAAGTTGAAACGCGAGTAACTAGAAACATTCATTAAAACATTTATTCTATACAGATAGAAAAACATTTCCGTTCTCTCTCTCTCTCTCTCTCTCTCTCTCTCTCTCTCTCTCTCTCTCTCTCTCTCTCTCTCCCTCTCTCTTTCCCTCTCCCTCTATCTCTCTCTCTTTCTCTCTCCCTCTCTCGCTATCTCTCTCTTTTCTCTCTCTTTTCTCTCTCCATCTCTCTCTTTTTCTCTCTCTCATTCTCACTCGCTATTTCTTCAGTCTCACAGTCTGGCATACACTTGCATATATATCACAGTACATCTTTGTGACAGGTATGCTTTTGTGAATAAAAAATGCTTCAGCTGATTTTTGAAAATGAAAATTGTTGGGGCAGATCTTATTTTATATGGGATTTCGTTCCATACCTGGGGACAAAAGAACCAAAAGGAATACTCGCCGTATGTTTTGTAATTTTGTTTTGGAGTTATAAGAATTAGATTGTCAGAGGCTGATCTAAGGGCTCTAGGTGGATTATATAATTCCAGGAATGTTTTAAGATAAAAAGGTGCACTATCATTTATACATTTAAAACAGAGAACGGAAGTTTTGTATTTAATCCTTTCTTTTATTGGCAGCCAGTGTAGTTCTTTCAGAATTGGTGTTACGTTGGCTGATTTCTTTTGTTTCATTATCAATTTTGCTGCTTGATTTTGGAGTACTTGTAACTTTGATAGTTTTTCGGATGTCAAACCGAACAAAATAACATCACAGTAATCTAACTTTGATAAAATGAGTGTTGTTACAAGTGTCTTGGCTGCTGCTTTAGTTAAATAATTTCTTACACTGCCAATTTTCTTAAGCTGAAAGTAAATACTTTTGCTGAGCTGGCTTATTTGGGAGGACATAGACATATCATAATCCAACTGAACCCCTAGATTTTTAAGACTTCTTTTTGAACGAATGGTATGGTTATTAATATCAATTTGTAGCTCTGGGAGATTTTTAATGGCTTTTGTATTTTCACTCAACATTATTTCCGTCTTGTCATCATTTAGTTTCAATTTATTGCTGGTCATATTTTTAAATCTCTAGTACATTGTTCAGTAGAGTCGACTAAAAGTGGTATTTGATCGAAATCAATAGCCTTATAAATTTGAGTGTCATCAGCATAAAGATGGTAATTCATGCCATATTGTCTTAAAATATCAGCAATAGGTTGTGTATACATTGTAAACAAGACAGGTCCAAGAATAGACCCCTGAGGAACACCACATCAAAGCAAAACATTATTGGAACACGTGTTTCCAACCACAACTGCTTGTGTTCGATCCTTAAAATATGACTCAAACCATCGCAGGACAGTACCCTTTATGCCAAAAGTAGTATTTAATCTCTCAAGTAAAATATCATGATCAATGGTATCGAATGAAAAGCCGAAAGGTCCAAAAGAGTAAGAAGACATACCTTTTTTTCATCAATATATTTTAAAAATCAGTACAGACCCTAAGTAACGCTGTCTCGGTACTATGGTGTGCCTTATATGCTGACTGATAGACTTCGCTAAGATTATTTGATTATTATATAAGATTATTATAATGATAATATTGTGTTCACATCAATTTCTCCTATAAAAGATAAGTTGTGTCATGTGGACTGAAACTTCGCTAGAAGAAGGTAGATCTAGTGAAGGGGTAGGCCGGGATTTGCTCCCTCTGCGATTGTCTCTGCGGATTTGTTTTATTTCTTACGAGTAGATTCTAGATGTTAAGGTGTTGGCCTCTCATTTTCCCGGGTTCGAATCCGGGTAGTGACCGAAACATTTTCTTCTCTAAATTTGTCTCCTTTCACCTCCTTTCCTGGACTCTAGCAATGTTCTGTCGTCTGCTTTCGTCTCCTTTTTCTGCCCCCACTCCCTCATCTCCTTTGCCCCCTCCTCTGGGCTCCTGATTCTTTCTAATGCCTTTCTACTGCTACTCCTTGGCTTCTTCTTACTGCTGTCTTTCAGCCACACCCCTGATCTTCTGGTAAGAAAGATCTACACCTAGCCTTCTCGGACAAGGGCGAAAAATCTCGGAGGGCCCGTGTGCAAGTCGCGCACGTTAAAGATCCCTTGGTGGTCTAAAATCGATCAGAGTAGGCTTCGGCCTCCATCCGGGCAAAAATTAAAAATTTCCGACCAACGAACGCTTTAAAACATTTACAAAAACAAAAAACAAAGATTCTAGATGAGGATATCTTATTTATAGTTCAACTCCCGATTAATCTCTTCGAAAGCTGGGTGCTTCTGCCTCGTATATAGCTCAAGGTTCACGGAACATTAAAAAAAATAATGTCGCCCTTGTCGACACAGTTTAGATTAATTCGAAGATGGGTTTCTACCCTTCCTGTTAGGGCGATTCCGGGTTGAGGGGTTACAATATCCCAGCAGAAATACTGATCAAAATCCCCCCCCCCCCACCATAGGGAATCTAACTTGGGCGTCCTCTTTAGACAGCCAAAATATGCCTAACCGCTATACAAAAGACTACGGTGTTCACAGAAGGGGCATTTCAAAACTGGCTCAAATATAGATGGACAAAATCATCCAGTTTGAGCGTTAACCTCTCACATGTTGGTCGAGTTCATCATTTTACTGAAACCAAAGAAGGCGGCGTAGAAGATACGTATCGTCTGTGATCTTCTAAAATAGCACAGGATGTTTCGAAAGCAGAGCAGTTCACGTATAAAATATTATATTATTCTTGGATCCGATATTCTCCAGGGGCGTTAATTTACGCTGTCATGAAAATCACATACAACTTCCGATTGGGGCTTGACATTCAATTTAAAGAAGATCCATGACATGATGATACGCGTAAACAATAGATAACAGATGAAATCAAATTAGGCGTGTTCGTCTATTGTTTTAACCAGCGAAGATTCTGTCACAAGTTATTTGGTTCATATTGTCCATTCTTTTACAATTTATCAACCTATTTTTTTACTCTTGTAATCCCATTTGAATGAAGCATGATCATTTATTCATACCTTCTTTGTTAATTTTATTTTATCGGATTTAATATCTTATTATCTAACCTTGTTTTATCGTTGGCACGTTTTTTATGACAGAAAACTGCCTGAGGATGGACACTCCCATCATCTTTTTAAAGTTTGCTATTGAAAATGTGTAAAATGTAAATAAGAAAACAAAACCATGCAGTTTTGGTCACCAATTGAATTTTTAAAATATTGTCTGTATTTGTGTATTAGTTACGGATTAAGCTTAAGCATGTGAGCCACATAGTCAACTAAAATCACAGAAACACCTTCTTATAAAAGTGTTATAATGTCAATACAGAAAAAACGGCATTCATTTAATATTTCATTTTGTCTTTAAAAATAAATAAAAGCGTAAGCGTATTACAATTGAAAGTGTTTGAATTCTATTTTCGAACGCGTTTCTATCCACACAACTACTCCAATTGAGAAAAGTATCCTTTAAAATTCTTTCGGTGAATATTTGACATAATATTCTGTTATATTCTCAGCTATTCATTTCGCACACACATTCGCACCGCTTAGTTTTCTCCTTTAGAAAACTGTCAAATCAGACAATAATCGGCTTATTTTGTTGTGTTTAGTGCTTTGAGATAGTTAAAAATATTACATTGTTTTGATATTTGAGTATGGCTTCATTTTCTGTTCTAGACCATTGTCGTTGTTTTGTCTTCTATAATAGGCCTACAAGAGACAGGCAGCAGGCTGTTGTTTATGGAAATGTTGAACAACGGGAATGTAGACTTAATGGTCTTTTCAAATAGGTCCAGTTCTATTTATACAAGAAATAATACTCGTGTTAAATAGCAAGGAAAAAGGAAAACGCAACAGAATATTTACTTTGTCATGACAGACACACAAGTTATAAAGATAGTACAAAGCTGTACAACAGAACCTAGAAGCCAATTATAGACCAAGCCCAAATAAAACACACAAAAAAACACGTCAGTAGATATAACGTTTAATTCTAATCACTATGTTGATTGCTGATTTAGAATGTTATGTATTTGTGTTCTTATTTTAAACCCTATAATCATGATAAATTATGGACGACACAACGGATATCTAAAATTCTTTTTTTTCCAAAGAAGAGAAAATAAACTACAGATACAGCATTCTTCAAACATAATAAATACCGGGTCAAGTCAGTACATAACTGTTTTGCGCTCTGTTCATCTAGATCTAATGTTACGTTGTGCAGCCATACCATGATGCATGTGTCTAAATAAGCCAGCTAGTAACTGAAAAAACTGGCTGCCATGAGATTAAGGACACAATCGATTTTGTGCTCTCTCCTTGATCATCTAAAATAGCTTTTGTCAAGCTGTTGCATGTCTGTGTTGTAACTTTCATCTTGAGACTTTTCTTGGATTCTCTTTATCATTGACTGCGATCTTCTGCCGCCCATGCACAGAATCAAAAATTGATATCAGCTAAGATAGTGTCTCGCTTTAAGACATCGTTGTATCTTTGTTCAGAGTGAGTTTTTTTACTCACTTTATCTAGATAACGTATTCATATCCATAGACAAAACCGAGGATGAATATAGCATTAAACGGATAGACGTGCTGTTCCCTGCATATTGCGTGTAAAAACTGAACTTCACTTTATCATTTTTTTCAAAATATATACTTTTTTAACCTTTGAAAGTTTACGCTTTTGCTCAGTCGAAGTTGGGGTCATCCAATTGTACCACGTATCAGATGTTACGCATTCACGAGGCTTTTGGATTAGAAGGGAGGGGGGAGGGAGGTGGCGTTTGAACCTTAACGTCTGCGCCATATGGTATTTTAAGATTCGCTTTCGTTATAAAAAGTCACCCACGAGCTGACACGTGTTTAATGCTATCTTAATGCTGTATCAGATATTTGTATGAACAACGTAGATTTATATATTTTTTTAGTAAGTATTCTAAGGCGCTCGCAACTGCATAAGGTCATATGAGAGCACGGGACGCACCAAACATTTTCAGTTGGTTGGAAATTTTGAATTTTGCCCGGGTGGCGGCCGAAGCCTACTCTTATCGATTTTAGACTACCAAGGGATCTTTAACGTGCGCAACTTGCACACGGGACCTCCGAGATTTTTCACCCTTGTCCGAGAAGGCTAGGTGTAGATCTTTCTTACCAGAAGATCAGGGGTGTGGCTGAAAGACAGCAGTAAGGAGAACCCGATGAGTAGCAGTAGAAAGGCTACCGAAAGAGTCAGGAGCCCAGAGGGGGCGAAGGAGGTGAAGGGGTAGAGGCAAAAAGTGGAAACAAAAGCAGACGACAGAAAATTGCTAGAGAACAGGAAAAGAGGTAATAGGAGACACTTTTAAAGAATATTCTTTTTCCTTCTGGGACCTTTGAATGAGAGGCAAACACCTTAATCTAGACCACTAGAGCCCCCATGGAGATAGATAAATACATAGACAGATAGATAGACAGATAAATAGATAGATATATAGATATATAGATAGAAGATAGATAGATAGATAGATAGATAGATAGATTTATAGATAGATAGATAGATAGATTGATAGATAGATAGACAGACAGATAGCTAGATAGATAGACAGATAAATAGATGGATTGATAGATCGATAGATAGTTAGATAGTAAATAGATAGATAGATAGATAGATAGATAGATAGATAGATAGATAGATAGATAGATAGATAGATAGATAGATAGATAGATAGATAGATAGATAGATAGATAGATGTCCGTATTAAAACACAAGAAAAGTTATTAGCGCTTTGGCCACGTATTTTGTGCCCCCCCCCCCCCACCCGCGCACACACACACACACACACACACACACACACACACACACACACACACACACACACACACACACACACACATTTTCCCACTGAAATTTCAGATGAAAAAAATATAGATTTTCATACTAATTCTGTCACAACCGTTGTACTTTGCGACACGATATTTAGATCTAATAATGATATAATAAAATTATGTACGATACACACTAAATATATTGTAATAATACTATTTTTTCAGCTATTTCCCGAAGTTGTTTAAAAGCATGCAGCAGTAACACAACGCGCCACAATAGACAATACATTTAGTTTCCCATTTATCTATATTTTATTGTATGTATGAGATAAAGGGGAATGTGGCTAATAACAAGGTTAATAACATGCCTACGAATACTGGTTCCAATTAGTTACACGAAATGATAACTTTTCTGCACTTAATTGTGTCTTCCCATTATTCATTTTCCTGTCTTCACTCAGGTGAGAATGGATACCGGCCATAGAGAGTGAAAGATCTTGTCAGTATGTTAGTGTTTTGTTTTGCACTTACAAAAATTGCAGAGTGCACTGTATGCTTTCCAGAAAGTTAAGATTGTTTCAAAATACCATCAGGTTTGCTGAGGTAATGATACTAGATTGTAAAACGCACAAATCTTGCTGTTTGCGCTACACATAAAAATTATGTTTTTATAATAAGTTCTTCATAGTGGAGGTATTTGGGGTTCTCGCATATTCCATGTAACGAATATAATTTCCTAGCTGTCTAAATTCCACACAGAAAATATACAGTGTAGCCATTACTCCATCTTATGGCATTTATACTGCGGTGGTAAATTAATATAACAGAAAACCGTTCATGCTGTAATAGCAGGGGGGAACATGGAATCCTCAAATCGTGACTATTGTTATCAGAAAGACAAGGTTAAAAGAGTAATGATAAGAGCAAACTTTGACCACAGTAATTTTCAAGTCGTTAGATGTAGCGGCGAGGGTGGAGTGAAGCCGCTTTTCAAATTAGAATAATTTATTTTGATTTTGGGGTGCTTATGGTGGAAAGTTACTCATTAGGCAAAATTTTCAATGAGAGAGGGAGAGACAGAGAGGGGGAGGGAAGAGGGAGAGAGCGAGAGAAAGAGAGACAGAGAGTTGTTGAGAGAGAGTGTGTGGTTGAGAGAGAGTGTGTGGTTGAGAGAGAGAGAGGGGGAGAGGGAGAGAGATAGAGAGAGAGAGAGAGACGGGGTGGGAGGGGAGGGAGGGGAGGGAGGGGAGGGAAGAGGGAGGGAGAGGGAAAGATAAAGGGAACCGTTTATTACGTTGCTGTCGGATTTGGGATGAAGGGGGAGGGTGTATGTTACATGCTTTCGTGCGAAATTGCCCGGTTATATGTTACGTTTAACTTTTCGACACTGTGGTGTTATTTAAAAGGTGGGAGCTTCGACTTAAATTTCTTTTCCGATTTAACAGAGTCGAAAGGGAATATTCGTGTGAAATACCTTTTCTGAAGACACAACGCCGGAGCGAGCTGAGTGTGGAACCCTTGAATTCGTAAATTCAGGGTTGTGAGTCCGGGAACGAAACCATTAGACCACAACCACACATTCATTGTCTTTTGAACAAGAGAAAAAGGATTAAAGCAAAAAGTGTCACCCTCACGGTATACTTTCATTAAAACACACGTGTTATTGTAACTGATGTTTAGAAACCAAACATTCTTCGAGGCAGACAATTCTGAAGAGAACCCGCAAACTTGCAACTTGCGTAATGAACATGCCTATTTAACTTGAGTATTGAGAACTGAAGTTGTTAATGTTAATTTATTTATCATGTCGAAGAACCCAAATCTCACCGAAGCGCTAGTCAAAATATTCACCACAATTCTTATTGCTTTTGCTTCAATGTTTTATTGCCCTAACATTGACACGTCTTGTCACTATTAAGCCGCCGGTGGCTGTTTCGATTCTCCTTTCGTCTCCTCCCCTCACTTTTCCTTGTCACCCTGGGCATTTTTTACAATGACGTCCATCTTATTGACCCAGGCAATTACAGGGTTTGTCCTGGAAGCTCCGTGAATGACCACTACCCAGACACAAGAAGCTGACTATATATTATCCCTAATCCCGACCGGCCGCGTCCAGTATAGAAGCAAAAACCGTAATTTTGGATCTGTCTTCGTGATTTAGAACCTCCAGAAATTCTGCAGCTTGGGCATAGCCCGCAGCACTGCTTGTTACCCCGATTGTCTCGGTAGTGCGGTTCCTGATTTCTTACTGCAGTAAAGATACGTTACGCCCTCCGCAGGTCGAGGCCCAAAAACTTGTTGTAATACGCTCGGATGAAGACGTACAGCTACATTCTCGGCCACCCAGGGCAATGTATCTCTTTCTCTATCAATCTCTCTGCGCAAACCGCAGATTGCAGTTATTAGTGCCCTCCATTCATCTTCTGCAGATCTATTGGAGATGTCATTCAGGATCTCCAAATGGACGCAGATCAGCACTTCATGTCCACATGGGTAGGTGTGCCCGTCTCTGCCTGTAAGCAGCAGGAACAGCCAGGGGGAGGAGAAATTGAAGGCATTTGTAAAATAGACGACTCAAGGGAAATATCTTACAGGAAACACTTCCATTTGAGATGTTAGAGATTGTATTCATTCATTCATTCATTCATTCATTCATTCATTCATTCATTCATTCATTCATTCATTCATTCATTCTTTCATTATTGGTTCGTAATCATTTGTATGTTTAAAATAGAAAACTCTGTATTTATAAAAATGTGTGTTTTACTGCATTATCAAGTAATTAATGTGCTTTTCTTATTATTATTTTGAGAGGATGAGGCGGTCACATTTTCCTACTCTAAAAAACCCCCAATATTTCTAGATGATAACAGTATTTGTTACTGAACAGGATGGGCTGATCAGCATAAAAGTATGAGACGGTGCACTTTTGTGTGATTTTCTTTATACGAATTGTACTAACCAACACATTTTAATTAAAAAACTGTGCATCCTATTTTTAACAGTGACGGTTTTTATTTTCGTATTTTTAAAAATTTGATAATTAAATTAAATTTGGTCTAAGTTTGCGAAAAGCTAGTAGGTAAAAACTTTGTAAAGCCTCTTGAAGTTGATTTCAAAGTAGAATGTACTCATTATCAGAAAAAAGTATCCTTCTTACGTCGACATCCCACCAGACGTGTCTCAAAATCTATAATTATAAACTAAACGAGACAGTACTTAACTGAAAATTGTTTTCCTTCATTATATTGTACAATTAAATCCATCGTGTGCAGCAGTAAGCAGCTCTTACGGACTGCTAAAAGAAACCACTTTCGCTGAAAATTCCCATCTAGAATTAATCATATTTTTCTTTTCCTATTTTGTTTTTATCGTTGTGTGTGTGTTTTTTTTAAAGAACTAGAACAAGTAGAAATTGGAAATCAGGTTTGCACCTTATTGGAAATCGTTAAAAGCCTAAGGGAAATGAGATGCTGACGTCGTGTGCTTTGAACGTTCAGTGCTTAAGTGCTAGCACTTTCTTTCCAACGGCGTTAAAAAGAATCTTTTCACTTCAAACACCTATGATATGTTATGCTTCCCGTGGAGTTGTTTTTTTTTCTTCTCAAAACATTCTTTTGCTCTGACATTAAACCTGTATTTTACCCCCAGACACAAGAGGACTATATATTAGCCCTCAGCATCATCCGAATAATATCTTTTTGCAAGGTTTCTATGGTACATTATTAAATGCTCTTTCAGGGTTTTCCCAAACCGTAAGTTAAGAGGCTACTTTGCTTTGCAGCTTTGTCGAATCTTCCTCGATGACTTTGGCAACTACTTTAGATACATTTGTGTCTTCTCCTCTTCTGTAAACATTCATTTCGAGTAGTTGTTAATGCGAGTGCTTTTTTCTGTCAAATTTACTTTAGCTAAAAACTGTTTCACACTAGGGTGACCGTAACTTTTGGAACTTTTATTACCCACTATTATTTTTGGACTTTGCTTTGGAGCCAGCTCAAGCTTGTACTATTCCTCTAGCTTTCCATATCTCTCACTGGCTTTTGATCTTCAGGGAGAAGAACTTCTGTATGTGCATTGCTAATTTCTTTGAATCAAGAAAAATTTAATAAAAAGCACACAAGATCATCCAGACTAACTGTTTAACTGAGAAATAGCGGGGCTCTCGTTGCCTAGAGGTTAAGGTGTTCGCCTCTCATTCACAGGTCCCGGGGTTCCAATCTGGGTAGTGACGGAAAAATTTTGTTCTCTAAAAATTGTCTCCTTTCATCTTCTTTCCTTCTCTCTTGCAATATTCTGTCGTCTGCGTTCGTCTCCACTTTCTCCCCACCACCAGCCTCCTATGCCCTCCCCACTAGGCTCCTGACTCTTTCGGCAGCCTTTCTACTACTACTCCTTGGCTCTTTACTGCTGTCTTTCAGCCACACCCCTGATATTCTACAAGGAAAGATCTACACCTAACCTTCTCGGACAAGGGCAAAAAATCGTGGAAGGCCCGTGTGCAAAGTGCGCACGAAAAAGATCCCTTGCTGGTCCAAAATCGATAAGAGTAGGCTTCCGCCACCACCAGGGCAAAATTCAAAATTTTCCACCAATTGAAAATGTTTGGTGTGTCCAGCGCGCTCATATGACCGTATGTTTTATCCGTTAAACACTTACCAAAAAACAAAAGAGAGAAATAGATGTAGAGGTAAATATTTTTATGTCAACATAAGATTTTTCAGTGCTAGGAATAGAGGCGTGCTTTTGTGATTTAAGAAATATTTGTGTGTGTGTGTGTGTGTGTGTGTGTGTGTTTGTGTGTGTGTGTGTGTGTGTGTGTGTGTGTGTGTGTGTATGCGTATGTGTGAAAGACTAACACGCAAACACTCAGATAAATAATATGCCTACCCAAAGCCAGGTTTACCGTAAAACTGCAGGGGCACATTATGAAATCAATGTATAGAAGGCAGATACGTTGAATAGACATGGCTCAGACACATGAATAATTCAGGTGGATATCAAAAAGATGATCACATTATGCATTTGACGATTTCTGGATTGCCTTTTGCGATACACACAGCTAAACAGCTAGATATATTGACAAACCGACGGATACGCGGAATGACAGATAGACAGAAGAGCAAGAGAAGGAGAAAAGTTTAAAAGAGAGAGAGAAAAAAGGATAGAGAGAAAGAGAGAGAGAGAGAGAGAGAGAGAGAGAGAGAGAGAGAGAGAGAGAAAGAGAAAGAAAAAAGCTATAGAGAGAGAAAGAGAGAGAGGCGGAGATGAAGAAAAAGGAGGCAAGGTTGTGGGTGAAAGGGGGAAAAGTGGGGGGGAGGGGAGGATTTACTAGTCTGAGGATAATCGTCACTGCTCTCAGGCGTTGCTCGAGAATGCACTGTTCCCCAAGGTGCTATTTCCGTATAATATAAATGATGACTGACCAATCCAGTGTCGTCATATCGATCCAGCCTCCAGCATTTTTAAGAGAAACACCTCTTGTCTCAAATGTCTGCTTGTCTTTCCAGCGCGGAATTCACCAGGTTCGATTTCCTACGTTCCAACGCCACCTTCAGAGACTACTTCTAAACCATGGAA
The DNA here is from genome assembly GCF_000002075.1 of Aplysia californica. Classification (NCBI taxonomy): domain Eukaryota; kingdom Metazoa; phylum Mollusca; class Gastropoda; order Aplysiida; family Aplysiidae; genus Aplysia; species Aplysia californica. The sequence goes on from NW_004797371.1 coordinate 776,083, forward strand.
CGTCGCCTTTCTCAGAGATACATAGATACTGTGTCTGGCCTGGCAGTGAGTGGGTTAAGGGAGCGAGAATCATTAAAATTTGTAGCAGCCTATGCGTTTTTCTCAAAATACATCTTAGCCTTATCCACCCAGTACATGGCCCTTTTCTGTCTGCTGCCCATCTCCGTTTTAACGTTGTGTGCGATACTAGAGAATGGTCAGTGACCCCTGAGATATAGAAGAGTCTCGTTGATCAGATTAGATTTTAAGATGTAAAAAAAATCCCACTAACCCAAACAGGAAGAGTTTTTAAAAATTGCCGGAAGTGTTTGACACGAGAAAACCTTCCACAAAACATACACGGCAGATAAATGTTTGAGGAGGAAGGGGGCGCATAACGGTCGCGTGACCGAAGAAGATTTATCAAAATTGTCATAGACTTAGGTGGGGAAGTTCTTTCGTACATGGTGAGTCCACGCTTTTCAGCTGCAGGAGTGTTTCATGCATAATGCTGGGGCGACTCTCAGTTTCATACTGAAGGGAAAAGGAGAGAGAAACAAGAGAGAGAGAGAGAGAGAGAGAGAGAGAGAGAGAGAGACAGACACAGAGAGAGAGAGAGAGAGAGAGAGAGAGAGAGAGAGAGAGAGAGAGTGAGAGAGAGGGAGGGAGGGAGGGCGGAGGGAGAAAGAAAACGCAGAGAAAGGAAGGGAGCAGCGACACAGTAATTGTGAAGATGGACAATGGAACATTTCTGAAACAAGGTTATAATGAACGTAACTGTGTAATTGCGTAATAATGAATAGAAAAGTGACATGGCAGAGTGGGGAGTGTCTTTAGCGTTTAGAAGTTATTCGGCGATGACAAAAAATGCCACACTACCTAGACGTAAAAGCTATCTTTCTCAGGTATGTTATTATCACAGTTATATATTGCCGACCCTGAAGATCGCAATGATTACAGCATCATAACGTTGGGAAACAGACAAATAGACAGAGCTTCTTTTCAACCAGTTTCTGTGAACACTGAGAGAGTTTCGAGGGACCTTTATCAGAATTCGTAGAGGGGCCTTCAGTGCTTGATTTTATTTGAAGAATTCTCGCGGTTCCAAATCCTTTAATCTTTCGAGAATTTATGAGTACTGCATTTTTAAAAAAAGTATATTCCATATTTTCGATAACCGTCTTGGGTGAAAACAGGTTTAACCACTACACAAGCCACACAATAACTTTCAAAGCCATTGTCTTTGTCAGTCTGCATCTACACTAAATGAACTGATAATAGAGAGGGGGAACACCAGACACAGTCTTCATTAGAGCAATACTTTCTGAGCTGCAAGATGCCCAGTCCTGTTTTCTTGGCAATCTACTACCATTATCCTCATTTGTCTTGCAATAACCAGTCTGCACAATAGTCATAGTACACTCAGGGTGGAACAGCTCTCCTCGGCGCCTCCAGAAGTGGGCTCGCCTGTCTGGGTGCAGCAGGTTGAAAGAAGCAAGGAACACAAAAGTAAAGACACATTTTTTTTAAATCGAAAAGGAATAGTTTGTCTTTTCAGTAAACGCATGTTATAAGATTACATAACATAAGAGTACAATGTCAGTTATTTCCAGTTCTTCACTCTATGAAAGATAACCACAGTGCTGATCCCTACTTTTGAAATAAAGATTAGTCTAACTTGCTCTAGATTTAAAAAACCCAAAAAACCCACACAAGTGGACGTCTTTTATGTCAGTGTACTATTTATCTGTATACCCCACGTCTATGTACACCCTGAATCTGAGTGAGGAGAAACTACTTCTCCCAGAACTGCGTGTTTGCTCCGACCGCTGGGACTGGGTCCAGAACTCGACTAGTCACTGATGGATGCCCTTTGAACCTTGACAGATCTCCCTGCTGGCGGTTTTGACTTGTAATGAGGAATGTGCGTGATTCCCTGGAGTGTCCACGTCCAGAGCAAACCTCACGGAGAAGACTCGTTCCGTTCAGGGGTCACCCGTTTGTGAGCTTCGGGGACCCCAGTTTTGTTGATTGAGACTGCGCTCGCCCACTGCAATGACCGCAAAGAGGGGCAGGCTTGTTTGGCTTCGAAGCTCAGTATCATCAATTTAGTTCCTATTTCTAGAGATTTCATTGATCTTACTCGCTCAAGCGCTGTCTCCATTATATGTTCTCCACGCGTAAAAATCCACACACACGTTTGTGTTTGTATTCAATTCAAGGCGGGGTCACTGTAATTGGGTTTTAACTGAACGTTATTTACACTCATTCATGAAAACGGTGGGGTTAATAATCCTTAACTCCATAACTTCGTTAAAATAACTTGGCTCGTTTATTCATTCTCATGTAATTGATAGTCCCAGAGATAATAATATATTATTAGTCTACTTAAATCATAAAACACTTCCATTGATCTCTAGTATGTGATCTGCTCATTTTTTAAAATTTTCAGACAACAACTTACATATGGAAGCTATAATATAATGATGACGTACAAGATGTGTACCACAGTTTCTTTTCAAAGTTTGTAAAATAACCTAGACGTCTAAGAATGGTGAGGTAAGATAAAAACTGCTGTACGACTATAAATTACAGATTTCAATAGTCTTGGAAGCGAGATTCAAAACAAAGTCAATTATGTATGATATTTGATTTGTGTCTTTGCATTGAAAGCAAGTAAGCTTTGGATCTAGTTATTACCACCCTCCCCACCCCCATTACAAAAGCCTTTTGAGCGGCGAAAAATAGCTAGTAAGTGAGTTGTAAGCTGTGCATTTTCATTTGGAGCTGTCCGACAGAGGAACTGCTAAACGTGTTTCTAATTCAAATGAACAAAGCGACGTGTGATTTCAGCGGTTTATTTCTATCGAAACAAGGATCGTGGACACAATAAAGACTCTTTAAAGCATCCAACACATTCAGTTTTGTCACCTCGCTCCCAGTGGGATCCCACACAGTGTTTTAGCACGCTATGCAAATGTCGCCGGCAGTAGCCTGGTGCCAATTTCCGAGAACCTATTTGCCTGGAGGTTTACTTGAGAAGATAAACAGGGCTTCATAATAGCACGAACGCTGCCACGGATACAGCGAGCAATTGAAACGTCTTCCTACTACAAGTTCAACGACATAATATCGATTAACAGTTCAACGAGTCTGCTCCCGCTTCAACACAACATACGTGCAGGAGTTAGTAAGACTCTCTTGCAAGGGAATGCTTCAGCTTGAAGTTCTTAAACTACATTTCTTTGGCTTTCTTTGTATTAAGTTATTCCTCTCAAAATAGTTTATGCCGCAGTTAAGCTTTTTTACTTTCAAAACACCCCCCGCCATCTGCATGCTTAACCATCGCCTTGTCACATTTTTTCAAAAGTTCTTTCAGGTCTGACCTTAAAGGAACCCGAAACGTCTTTTGAAACATCTGGTGATACTTAAATCAAGATGCACGTGCATACACTACAGTAACAAAAAACTACTCCAAATGCTTCTGTAATGCTGTAACTTTAATTTTAAAAGAGGAACCCTTATGAAATGGGCAATTGCGATAAAACAACATATTATGTTATCTATCTATCTATCTATCTATCTAGCTATCTATCTATCTATCTATCTATCTATCTATCTATCTATCTATCTATCTATCTATCTATCTATGTGTAATAATAATAATAATAATAATAATAATAATAATAATAATAATAATAAATGTATATATATGTGTATATATATTATTTTGATATATAAAATGTGCGTGTTTCTGTGTGTCTGTGTCTATGTGTGTGTGTGTGTGTGTGTCTATGTGTGTGTGTGTGTGTGTGTGTGTGTGTGTGTGTGTGTGTGTGTGTGTGTGTGTGTGTGTGTGAGTGAGTGTGTTACATACGAAATTATTTTTTCTGTTTACATCTCAAGCAGTTAAGTAGTGCGCTTTCTAGTCCAATTCGTCGAAGGAATGAGCACAGCGAGTGAGTGAGTGAGTGCACATACCGCACAGCAATTATGAAATTGTATACCCGGCATCAGCAGGAAACAAGTAAAGGGTCGCTCCGAGACAATACATAAATACACGGTAAATTCTCCAGTGAAAGACACATTGTCTACGAAGCCACTATGAAATGTTTGCCTTCGCTCGAGGGAGCAGCAATTACTCCTATTAGCTTTTCCAAAATGGCAACTTTGAAGGGCGGGCTTGAGACTTCATAATTACAAATATTTTCATTACCCGCCTAAGAGTTGGTTGTTACTTCGTTCGCGCTGCATCGAAAGTACATAATTGTGTTGGCTAATTTGAATAAATAAACATAAAGCCACAATTAGAAACGAAGTCGCAGGGTTGTCAATATAACTGTCCCAGGGGATGACAATGGTTTAAAATTTTTTAAAAATATTTCTTGTCAACGTCTTCGTCGTTTTCGTCGTCCTCTTAATACTTATCACTTTTATCTCTAATCCCGTGATAACCCTCCTCAGTTTCGATCGTTTTGGTCGTTATCACACGTTTCGTTGATGTCGTGGTGCTTGTTTAAAGTTGTAGCAGCATTAATAGATTAGTAGTAGTAGTAGTAGTAGTAGTAGTAGTAGTAGTAGTAGTAGTAGTAGTATAGGCAGATTAAACGTTCGTAACGTTTAAACGGCCCCAGGTGCCATCATTTTATGTTGACCGTATTGAAACGAGAACGATTATAGCTCTGTATACAATAACAGAAAGTAAAAGGAATGTACAGAGAGTCTTAAAAAGAGACCGACCTTAAGGAAAATACTTGGTCATCTCGACACGTATTTCGACAACCACGAGGACGTTAAGTTTGTAAAAATATGAAGAAAATCAGTCAACGTGTTCGAGAAATAAGAGGTGAAAACAAATTTAACCAAAATTGGGTAGAGCGCAAATTTTTTACTTCCAATGAGCGTTCAACCCACACATCAAGAATGGCCCTAGTATGGTTGCAAGAAATGTTTGGAGAGCGCCTTATAAGCTGAAAATGTACCATTGAACGGTTCGCATATCCCCCCCCCCCCAACTTTAGCCCCTTCAGTTATTACCTTTGTGGGGTTTTAACAGAGTGTAGAGAAACGGCCCACAAACATTCGAACAGTCCAAACTCAATGTTGAACAGGACGCCCAAAGAATCGACCCAGATACCTGGCTCACGGTTATTCAAAATTTCCAGAAACGTGTTGGAGCTTGTATGGAAAGAAATGGTCTACACCTGGAGATTTAAATAGCAAACACCTTCCCTGAGTTTATTTAGCAATATCTGTTTTGTATTTATTGTTTTTCAATACACACATAGTGAATATTTCAAACAGAAATACACGGTTGGTTTTTAAGAAGTTTCAAAGTTTTGCATTTCAGTCAATTTTGCATGATGAAAGCATTTCTATAATTTGATATATTTGGACAAATATATAGATTTTTTACTTATTGACCATTGTAATGTCACCACAGTTGAATTTTAATTCTGCGCTGTTTTATTAAAATTCGGTTGTTATTATTGCCGTTATGTTGGTCCTCGTTTTTTTAGACATCCGTTACCAGAGTTTTTTATAATTATCATCATCAGCCTTATTCACCTCATGCTAGAGTACAGGCCACACCAGCTAGAATTCTTCTTGTATGTTTACCCTGGGCAATAATATTATAGTCTCCGCCTTTGTCCAGCTGAATGCCCTGGCTTCTATGTTTGATTTTAAATACATCTTCCAAGCCCTCTTTTCTTTCTCTTTGTTGTAGATTCAAATCCTAAGGCTTGGAAATTCAAGTTTGCTTTCGATTTTCTCATGGTGCGTTCAATACACTTCAATTCTTTCTTTATGATTTCTTTATCTATTTACTGTATGGTTTGCATTCTTCCAATGTTTTTCATTTTTAGGATTTTTCTCAAGCAGCTGTTGACAAATGCCTGTAGCTTTTTAGAAATGTGTTTAGTAAGTTTCCATTTTTCCGATAAATAGAGTAGTACACATTAATTGATATTGGTTTTGAAAATCCTTGTCTTAGATTTTGTTTCTGCCATTCCTGTTTTCCACACATTTTTAAATTGTGCCTTCCCCACTCTTGTTTTTACATCTGAGTCTGTCTCATCAGCCTTATTTATAATGCTTCTTAAGTAAAAGGAGGGTGTGTGTGTATCTAATGTATCTAGTTCCATTCGCTTTCTTATGCATTTAAACAGCTAGGATGTGTATTTATTCATACTTCTATAATGCAAGTAAAAGGAGGAGGGTAACCGATTATCCTTTCCTACTTGCTTTTTATTTGTATGTACTTGATGAACTAGACTCCCACTAACGGACTCAAAATCATATTTTTCTTTCTTTTTTGTGTCATCTGGAAGGGCCTAACCAGTACACCGCAGGCGCTGGCTTCACCCAGAGATAGCGCAATAAAAGATGGGAAATTGACATTTGGACAATATTTAAATAAAGACCAGGATACATTAATACACTGATAATATGCATATGGTCTCCTTTACGCCTATAACGGCTTTTACAAAATCAATTTTCTAGGAAAGCAAAGCGGTGTGGCGTTCATGGCGTAACCTTCATAAACATGCTGAACGATTATGTGATCATTGTGAGGCTGTGATTCCAAAAGTCGCTCTAGTCACCACAGTCCTGACCATTGTTCCTGGCACTCCCAATACCGTTGTGGAGCTGCTAATGGATATTACAATGTATTGCCGAAGAGCGGGGTCAGCGAGCTTTGCAAAACAGAGTGACACGCTTATTTTGTGAGGGTGCGGGCTAAGCTCATACAGGAACAACTGCGACAATTCATTCTGGCTGAAAGGGGGACAAACAGAGAGAGAGAGAGAGAGAGAGAGAGAGAGAGAGAGAGAGAGAGAG
>NW_004797371.1:783108-786459 GCF_000002075.1 Aplysia californica
GGGGGGTGTAGATGAAGAGGATATATGGATGGATGGATGGATGGATGGATGGATGGATGGATGGATGGATGGATAGATAGATAGATAGATAGATAGATAGATAGATAGATAGATAGAGAGATAGAGGGAGAGGGGGGAAGCACAAAAGTAACCTTTCCTCTCATCCCAAAAGTAACAGTGACCTCATTTCCCAGGTCCGCCATGTTGGCTGACAATGTCACGTAATTAACTGTGGCCAGTCCACTTTCTCCCGATCACCGGGTAACAGAGGCCGCCGGCCAAGTTTATCGATCTCTGGACCAGGATGATTTCAACAACAACGCAACAAACAAAACAGTCGTCGATAGATAGATAGATAGATAGATAGATAGATAGATAGATAGATAAATAGATAGATAGATAGATAGATAGATAGATAGATAAATAGATAGATAGATAGAACTCGCAAGATAAAGAAAGAGAGAACACTCATTGGTGAGACCAATAAAGCACAAAACTAATCAACAATAGAAAATTAAATACAAATGAACAAGATGGATTTTCGTGAACTCTTTATTTCCATGACCACGTGACAGTTCCAATCATGTATCACACAATGTTGTTTGTAGACAGACTTTATTATGTTGTTGTTCACACAGAGCAGGTGCAACAAAAGAAACTCGCATATAAGCTTCTATTTTGTTGAAAAAGTCATGATGAAAAGATGTAGTCGTGCCACAAAATATGGCATTTATCACAAACATTTGGCTGTTTTGCGTGTTTTTGTCTTATTTAAAGAGATTGACATTTCTTTGTGCTAGCCACCCGTACCCTCTCCACTCCTCAATCTCACGTTCAGCACGATTCAAAATCGATCCGTAGTCTTATTCGATTTTTTTTTTGCAGTTCTAAGCATCGTTTACTTCTTCAACCACTTCTATAGGAAGCAGAGAATTGTACTATAGACAAAATTATGAAAAATACCGATTCGGCAAGACGATTGCTCCTTTGGACTCAAGGCTGTGGTCTGTGATTGTTTTTGATAACAGATGATACGATTTATAGACAACTTATAGGGTGGCAGACTCATAACCTCAAACTCAGTGTGTAAAAAGTATATCACATGCAACAACAGGAATATTTACGTACAGAATAATACATGTGTATAGCGTTACGTTATTACTTTTCAAGCTATTGCGTTACTGGCATTCATAATACTACATGATATACTTAGTCGCGTGAAAAGAAAACACTATGTCTTTTACACACAAGGATAAATAGGTATATTATGCATACAGCGTGTGCGTCAGCCTTGTTTTAAATAATGGCAACATTTCACCACTGTATCCTGCACGCTGTTTAAAAATATATGAAAAGCCCCAAGTACGCTGCTGTCGCTGTTGCCAATGATAAACGAAAAAAAAATGTCCTCGGAATATAGAAATGCTTGATTAAATGAGTTTTTGGAAAGTTTTAATAATACTATATGCATACACATACTAGAAATGCAGTTTCAGATTTGTACATTTACGTAACAAAATTCTGGGGTACAAGTATAAAATGTATTTCCTCAGAACAAGAACATTACCAGAAGAACTGAAGTCAGCACACGATTTATATGACGCCCATAATGCAGTTGAACAGTAGATTAAGGACAAATGACGGTCAATTATGTTGAAGCAGTATTGTCCATTATTACCAACAGCATGATTTTATTTGGATTTTGAATACTATTAACTGAAGGGTTTAGCAACGCAAGGAGATCGTATGAAAGTTCCAAATGTGCTCATGATCATGGATGTTTGCCTATTTTTGAGCAAACTGTGACAACTGATTTTTAAAAGTGAGAAATGATTTTAAATGAGGAGAAACGAAGATGTATAGTTCCAAAGAATTCTCGGAGACATAAAGTTATTGGAATTGTTTTGAAGGAAAGAGGTCATGATGGAAAGAAAGAAAGAAAGAGAGAGAGAGAGAGAGAGAGAGAGAGAGAGAGAGAGAGAGAGAGAGAGAGAGAGAGAGAGAGAGAGGGGGGGGGCACACACAAAACGAAATAGAGAGATTCAGGACGGGGGTTTTTTGTAGAGGAGGGTGACCCGCGGAGGGGTGGAGTGGGCGGGGGGGGGGGGGCTGAGGAGGGTGCAAGATACTGAAGAATAGCACGCGAGAGAAGATGGTCTAAAGTTAAAAGAGGAAAACCTCTACAATAACTACGATATCATTTGAAGTCAGGATTAAAAAGCCACATACTCTGTATCTCCCCTTGGAGACAGTGTCATTCAGCTCATATTATTTCAATAAATACATCTAGTGCTAGTCGTCTTTCATGTACAATTTTGAAAAGCAGCTTGTGACATCACAATAATTACACGTAATTTACTCTACTGGACTGTTTGAAATTTCCCTGAGGAAATCAGTCAGAAAAATTACCATGGGAATGGGGCCTACTACCAAGGAAGTATATAATATGCACTGCATTACTGCACTCTATTTATCTATTGCATGTATTACTCAAATGATAGAAGAACAAAATGCCGTAAAGATTGACTGAGTGCTTCTGTTATCGGGGCTTTTGTAATGGGTGCTTTTGCCATGTATGATTTTGTAATAGGTGCTTTTGTAACGAGTGCTTTTGTAATTGGGGGAAGGGGGGGGGGGGCTTTCGCAATGGATGCTCTTTGCAAGGGTGCTTCAGAATGGGTGCCTTTTCTGAACCTGCCATCTGGTTCTACAATAGTAAACTGTTATGTCTGTTTGTAATTCATAACCACCCAAAAGATAATTCCTTGCTCTTCGGTACTAGGCTATCGTGATGTTACAGCACACTTGTGTTGTATTCAACCTTCTTTTTGTAATATACTCTCTTGCATTAAAATACTTACAAAAATACGTCTGTCTCTGCTTATAGTTAGCATCATGATATGACAGATTTGAATCAGACATCGGCAATCGTCGTTTGTCACATATTCTTCTACTTTTATGTTTAAAAACCCCCACCAAAACAACAAACTATATTTCCAGTCAACAATCTGTTCAACTTCTCTAACGCTAACATTAATCTTCTTGTTTGTGGTTTTTAATAGATATTCCGTGTAACAATAAGTTTAATACACGAACCTTATCCAGTACAAAAAAACCATACTTCAAAACGTTGATAAACTATTATGTTTTTCCTTAAGCGCATGCAAAACCCAGAAACAGAAACGAAGAAACAGAACTGAGACGATAGATGTACAAGCTGCTAACAAAACAGGACCTTAAATAAAGGAACATGTGTCTTTATGTATGTGTGTATGTATGTATGTATGTATGTATGTATGTATGTATGTATGTATGTATGTGTGTGTGTATGTGTTTGTGTGTGTGTGTGTG
>NW_004797371.1:787880-790220 GCF_000002075.1 Aplysia californica
GGGGGGGCTGAGAGAAAGACAGAGAAAGGGAGAGACGGGGAAAGAGGGAGATGAAAACATTTTAAAAACTTTTGTGTACTAAAGATATCCCGCATTATTCACTGGACTGTGTTTAGAGGTGAAAGAAGTAAAGAAAAAAACAGGACGGGAAAAAAGCAACAAAAACCTATATCTAAAAAATACACCAGCATATTTTTGAAAACTAGTAAAAAGAAAAATAGTTTTGAAGAGAAGGACTAATTTCATAATCGTTACAGCCCCCTGGCGCCCCGAAACAGCTTCCACAAGGGCTGTTTAGGAATAACATCCATTGGACTAGAGCTGTTCCATTAGGATTCCCTAGAGAGCAGATTACAAATCGTTCGGAACAAAGGTATGGCTGCTGCTATTCCCTGATCTCCTATTTATAGTTTTTATTTCCACGCATGTGACAGGTGACCTAGTCCAGCAGACTGTGTCGGTGTACGCGTCTGAAGTAGTCGTTGTTGCTGCTGATGTTTTTGTTGTTGTTGTTGATAACGATTTTGCTGTTGTGGTTATCATTGTCGTTGTTTTAGCTGTTAATTGATGTTTGTGTTGTTGTTGTTTATGTTGTTGTTCTGCTGCTGATGATCAACCCTATTTGTGTCTGTCTGTGAAATTGTTGTCTGTCTATCTATCTATCTATCTATTTATCTATCTATCTATCTATCTATCTATCTATCTATCTATCTATCTATCTATCTATTCACGACATCAACCCATCATCTGGTCCCTCCCGAGATCGTTTTCTTTGTCCTTTTACCATCTTCTCGCTTTGCGTCTTGCGTCTTGCGTCGATTCTCTGCTCTCTTTCCTGTTTCTTGTTTCCCGCCAGCCCTTTTCTCTGCTCCTCAGAGACGCAGACTCCAGGCCCGCTGGGAAGAAGATACGACCCTCGATCTTGACGATGAAGGTGAAATCCATTATCGCTGGTAAAAAAGCTCGTGCCCTGATGGCTCCTTATGGATCGCCAGCAATGTGACCCAGTCACAAGAGGAAACTGATGTTTAAAACTCTCCCCAGATCACTCCAGTCCTCCCCCCCCCCCCATTTTTTCTCCTCATCTCTTTCTCTCTCTCTCTCTCTCTCTCTCTCTCTCTCTCTCTCTCTCTCTCTCTCTCTCTCTCTCTTTCTCTCTCTCTCTCTCTCTCTCTCTCTCATTCTCTCTCTCAAACCTACACACCCACACACACTCACTCTCTCGTTCCTCAATTTATCTCCCTCCCTCTGTCTTTCGTCCTCTTTTGGTCTTTTTTTTCTTTCTTTCTTTCTTTCTTTCTTTAGTTCTTTCTTTCTTTTCTTTTTAACTTGGGAGCTTGCTACTTCTGGACATTTTTCTGTGTTCAGAATTTGCATAAATTTTTAAGCTAACTTAACTATATATAGAAATTTTGATACAATATTGTCGTGTAATTCCAAATGTTTTGAGAAGTTCATTTCACAATAGATAATTGGTCTTTTGGGACCAAGACCAATATTACTTTCAAAAATAGCTTTTGTCAACATTAGACAGTCGTTAATGAAATCATTGTCGGATGTGCACGCTTTGTAACAATGTTTTTAAACCAGTAAACAATAGTCATCACCAACAAAAAAAAATCATTACCGTGCAATTATACATGGTGAAAACAATTTGTGACAAATACAAAACGAGCAAATTATCATCCAAGTTGGACAAATGTAAGTAATCTAAATCAACTGCCCGCAGTTTCAAAGTTGTATATATACAAAGTTGTTAATGTTTTCAGATCCAGCTGTTGCCCAAGTATTGAGCTGCTTGTAAACTCTTGATTAATACTGACCTAAGGCCGTTCTTACAAGAACTAAGTTGTTTGACTGTTTGAAGATATAGCTTTTAAATATAATCAAAGCCTTGTTGGTATTTGGCCGGGTGAGACTACTTTTCGCAGAGCAGTAGTAATATTAGAGTGTGTGAAGCTTATAAACAAACAATGTTTGCAGCAAGTTCAGGATATATGGAGCAGTCCACATTACTCTTCATTCTCTAAAGCCAAGCAAAGACACCCCCCCCCCCTTCAATATCAGACCCCTCCATCCTCTCCCCTGACTCTATGCATAGTGATTGAAACTATAATCAAGAGCATCCAGCCTCAGGAGTGAGATTTATGCATTAAGATATAAAAAAACCTAAGTTATGCAGGTGTGAGTGTGTTCTTTTAGCAGGGAATATCAAATAACTGCATAATATGGTAACACTCTGGACTAAAATTAGAATTTTAATATGTCCCAAACTAAATTAAGTATTGCTTGAGAACGGAAAGAGAAGAAAATCTAAAACAAATACACTTATAATCACTC
>NW_004797371.1:790320-795707 GCF_000002075.1 Aplysia californica
GAAAAACAAACGTAAACAAAACATGAATTTATGAACTTTCCGCAATTCATGATCTTGGTTTGAAAATAAATAAACGTCCCACTTCCCTTGTATTATTACGCTAACTATCTATTGGAGGTTTAGCCATCTGGGAAATTTATGATCTGCAATTACTAAGTAAATAAAAGTTAACAGATACACTAACAATCTTTATGAAGTCCACACACTTTTACCCTCGAACTGCGAATGTGTTGATACAGACGTAAGTACACTCGGAAGCCTCCTCTACAAAATCCACGAACTGAACTTCAGCTTCCAAAAAAAAAATGTGATTTGGCTGTTTAAACAACTAATACTTTACGAAACTATTCAAAACAACGACTTTGAATAATGGCATAGTCATCAGAGTTTAGAACAAAATAATTATCTTGTATTGCAAACGACAGTCTATTGGGTTAATACAGAAAGAACATAAACACGTACTCTACGCTGATTGAGTGGTAAACCCGTCCTTTCAAGCTTTTATGATTCACTTTTTTACAAACAAAACTCGAAATTGCACACAACACCCCCGTAACAAGCACCATTTGTATTCTTTTTCTGAAAAGAAAATGGAAGGCATTGTACAAAATGGGTTAATGGGATTCTGGTAAACAGTGCTTGAGGGTGGCAAGTCAAAGACACTGATTAAGAGTAAAATTACCACTAAAACAAATTGTTACTAAAGAGGCTGACCTTGACAGAGCCATAAGCCAAGGTTTTTGTTTAATTTCCCTCAGTATCTGTTTGAAAGTAATGAAAGACATAGTTCTTAAATATTGTTAGAGCTCTTCATCAACAACCACAGTCGTTTGGTGATAATGATCACGACAATGATGGTGAAAGGATGAGGTCGTCAAAGAAACTATGTCCATTATATTTTTTCGCCCAAGACGTGGATATTTTTTTAATGTCCATTTGTTCCCTTAGCCAGGTATGTAGACTTGCAGCATCAGGTTTAACATCAAATATCTAATCTTGTACTAAAAGTGGTTATAGTTGTTGTTGTTTTTTGGCCTATTATGTACGATTAAACGAAATGGTCCCTCTTTCTGCAGTAAATCATTGTTACCAGACTAGTATTTTAATTCTTTTTTACGGGGAACGCCCCACCACCCCCACCCCCACCCCACTCCATCCCCGTCCTTTCCTTCAGACCTCATCAGTCCTCAGACTAATGTAAATCTCACGATAAGAGAGACTCCAAGAGAACTCCATTGTAGATCACAGAAAACAACATTATTCTAAAGAGTGAAAACAAACATGATAATGACAATAAAGCATTGCTGTTATTTTAAGAAAAGCATTTTCAGAGTATGAATCTGTAATGTTGATCGAGTTCAATGCTAATGTGTGAGTACATATTACATCCGAACACACATGTTTAAAGTTTTGTACAGCACTTCAAGTAACACAGCAAAAATAATCCATATCAGAACCGTAGTGTTTTGTTTAGTGCTGATGGGAGATCACGTTCTATGTACAAAAGAATGCTTCGTTTTCCTGCGTGTTTTTGTTCAGCGTGTTCTCCTTACTTCATTGTCATTTCAATCGTCATCGGTGCCCTCTTCGGTACTTGCCGAAAAGAATTTTCTGGAAAGCACTTCGGAATTCGGGGCTGAAAATGGTGTAAATGATCGGGTTTAGCAGGCTGTTGAAGTAGCCGAGCCAGAGGACGAAACTCCGGGCAAAGATGGGAATGTTCCGCTCGTCAACGAACGGGCCGATCAAAGCAATAATGAAAAAGGGTAGCCAGCAGATAAGAAAAGCCCCGGTGATGATGGCCAGAGTGCGCGCTGCTTTTCTCTCCCTCTTGAGCTCCAGTTTCTCCCGCGCCCTTGAGTAAGGAGTGAGGTCGTTGGCGCTGATCTTCTTTCCGTTCTTGCATTGTCTCTCCAACATGGCGATATTGGCCTCGTCGTTACAACCGTTAGTGAAGGCGTCCGGCTCGATTATCTGCTTCAAACGGATGTTGTTCCCACTATCGCTTGCACTCAACGCGTTGTCTGCGCTCTCGGAACAGCTCAGTCCGTTTGCTTGTTCACTGCTCGGTTCGGGTTCCACAACGGTGCAAGAGCGTTCAGCATACGCCGTGGTTAGTTTCTTGTTGCGATTTTTCTTTCGTTCGGGTCTTGGCGAACAACCGTAGCTTTTGAATGGTGCCCGACGCTTCTTCTTCTCGTGGTCATTTCGAGGAGAGCAGCCGTTGCAGTCACTGACAACGCTGTACTCTGTTTTAGGGGAAGCAACGAGTGTTGTTTCTTCAGTCTTCATGTTGGCTTTGTTCTGCTGGAACTTGTCTTTGCGAATTCTGGAGCGGGCCACCTGGTAAATCCTCGTGTAGATGACCATCATAACTGCCATGGGCAGATAGAAAGCTCCGACCGTAGAGAAGATTGTGTATCCCTTATCTTGGGAGATTATGCACTTGCCTGTTATGTCTGAATCATTGTTAGGGTCTCTCCATCCAAATAACGGTGGGATAGATATGAACAGAGCTACGATCCACACAACTGTGATCATCAACAGAATGCGACGTGCGCTTCGTCTGCGAATGTAGTCAATGCTGGTCACCGCCCAGTACCGGTCCATGGCAATGGCGACCAGGTGAAGAATGGAGGCGGTACAACAGAGGACGTCCACTGAGATCCACATGTCACACACCTCCTGATGCAGGAACCACACCTGAAAGAAAAATAAAAGACACACACGTCGTTAGAAATACTGTCAAAAAAACATGTATCGAAAGGAAGAAAAGCTCACGAAAAGAAGTGGAAAATAAATTGTCAAATAAACCAAAGTCCACCTCGCGACGTCTTTTGGGGCAGTAGGGTTTTTAATAAATTATGGGGCTAAGATGCAAAGGTAGTAGGTTTCAGCTAGAGTAAAAATGCAGCGTTTTTCTAAAAGTCGTGATCCAACGTTCACAGACTCACTAATTGTCAGTCGTTACAGAGGTAACCCGAATATATGACTTGGGGTGCTTATTTGTACCAACAGTCGACCAAACCTGCGTGAAGATTGGCCAAGATTTAACGAAGTGTTTTACTTTTTAAGAATGGGAAAAAAATATTATAATGATCTCTCTCAGTCTCTTCCTCCCGCCTCTTAAATAATCTTACTGTGATGAAACCTATTTGTATGTGCATGTATATTATGTGTAATATGATGTATGAGTGCATGTGTTCACTTGTGCGTGCATTTTCAATAAATATAATGTTGATTAGTTCAGCCTAATGTACCGCAAACGTCTGTCGACACAGATGAAAATTTCTTTGATGGTCGGAAGAAATACTCCAGATCTCGGAGAAATTTTCAGCGTCTTTTAATGCAAGCAGCTTTGAGCAAAAATCCTTTATTGTATTGATTGTCGTATCGACTTCCACTCAAGCGTACTAACCAAGACGCTTCTAGATTGATTGTTTCTTTGTTTTTATCCTCCAAAAGAAGAAATCTCTAGATCTCTCTCAGTGCGTTGTGGGTCGATGGATAGAAAATAATGGTATTTTGTAATATATAATAAAAATACAGATGCATATAATAATGCCCGCGTTTATCTCTGCGCAGACTCGAGATTATAATTCTATTTTCTTTCAGATAAAGAACTAAACCTGACTAGAACCACTAATAGTGGAAGTAAAGAAAACGTTTTAAGATAAATGTTAACATCTGAAGTTCAAAGGGAAGACCACAGAAGTCTATTGATTCTATGCCGATAGCTAAGAACTGCTTGTAAATTCTGCTTTGTGTCTGCGAGAAGGATCTTTGTTGAGCCTAAGGTTCTAGAAACCGTAAGCTTCTAGATTTATGCTATGAGTATAAAGCCACTTTAACTTCTACTTCTAATGACTAAGGCAAGTTTTGGGTATGGAAAAAGGCAGAGAAACACTCCCCCCCCCAAAAAAAAAAAAAAAAAATTAAAAAAAAAATAGATAGATAGAGCTAGGATAAGTTGACTTACATACATTAACACACACACAGACACACGCACACACACTCACACATACATACACATACACACGTATGTAGAGAGAGTGAGAGAGAGAGAAATAGAGAGAGCACGTATAAGAAAGAGAAAGAGAGATGGGCGGAAGAAGGGCGGAACAGACAGACTACAACATAGGCAGTAATTAAGTCAGTAAGACAAGTCGAGAGGAAAAGACTATAAGGATAAAGCAATGCAAACACTATTATAATTTTTACCAATATTACCATTATTATCATCATCATCATCATCATCATTATCATCATCATCATCATCATCATCATCATCATCATCATCATCATCATCATCATTGTCCACCAACGTCACAGAAACAGTAACAACATAGAAAAGAAAAGCACAAAGACAATGACTGTTATGCCCCCAAATACTTGATTGCTCAGACACCCACGGCAATCGTCAGGTGGAGAAAACGATAATGTTCACTCAAGTTCGTAAGACATGTAACCAAAGGAAAAGCACGTTTCTTTGGGGGGGTTTTTATGTACTCCTGCAACGGGTAATTGTGAACAGCGAAATCGATGCTCCTGTACATAAATGGATAAGAGAAACGGTGACACTTATTTATAAGACAAGGCGGGGATCTAGCTCGATACTAACCGAGTTACACTAGCAGGGTGGGCTACAAGGCTTTGACTGGATCAGAACATGATCCCGAAGTAGAGCAGCAACGGCATGGGAAAGACACCAAATAGAATCTTTTGTCTTTCAGTGATAGATAGATAGATATTCATATTATAGAGCAAATTGATAGATAAATAGATAGATAGATATTCATATAATAGAGCAAATAGATAGATAGATAGATAAATAGATTAGATATTCATACTATATAGATAGATAGTCGTGTTTAAAAAATGCTCTTCAATAACAACGAATCCTTGACCCTTGAACTTTCCCCCATGTGCTGGCTCGTCAATGGCGGACTTACGCCTGCCAGCCAAGGGGTGGGGGGGGGGGGGAGGGTGTGATGTAAGCCCATTCTCGTCGGATTGACAACGAATTTCCCCTCTTTTTCCCTTGCCTTGCCGACCAGGTTTTCCCTAATCCATCTACCCCGTTGAACCATCTGATTCCTGAGGTGTGTGCAATTCCGCCTTCATTGATCACTGGAGCTTGAGAGTGGATTTCACCTTCAGCAATTGTCAGGAAATCTCCTGTAGCCGTTTCTTTCTGGCTTTCCATTTGTCTTCTTTTTATCTCTCTCCTTCTTATTCCTTTATTTTTTTGGGGGGGAGGGATCGACCTATCGTTTTTTTTAAAAATAATATCTGATCTGAACGTGTTTTTCTACAGGTAGCTTCATCTTTAGTCTCTCTCTCTCTCTACCTCTCTCTTCTCTCTCTCCCTCTCTCTCTCTCTCTCT
>NW_004797371.1:797120-805201 GCF_000002075.1 Aplysia californica
ACACACACACACACACACACACACACACACACACACTCACACACACCATCTCTTCACCACCTTCTAGCCAAAACAATAACTTCTTAGTTCTGCCTACAGTTAAGTAGTTCTCTTAGTTCAGTTGTGGGCTCCCCCTCCCGAGTGAAGAAATAATACCTCAGGCTGAGACATTTAACTAATATACTTCACAAATAGAGAAATAAGTAGAACCGGTAAAAAATCCACTCAACATTATGCCTCCCAATTAATCAAGACCTATGAAACTAGATGTTTTCTTTTTGAAATAATTGTATTCGAACATTTCAGAATTCATATCAGAGATTGTTGCTCGGCAAATATTGTTAAGAGCTAAGCCATGTCAACCCGCAGCCGGAAATAACATTAAGAAGCACTACAAGCTCTCCCAAAAAACATCTAGTATCAACAACAACAGCAAGAGAAGCATTTCTAACGCAATGTTGTCATGAACTATGTACGAGGGGCATATCAAAAGTTTTTTTTTACCTGACCATGAAAGAATAAAGTTAAAAGGCTGAAATTTGGTATTATGCTTAGTCTTTCTTTATTCAGTCGCCTCCCAGAATTATACATGTTTGCCATCAGTGTATGAGCTTGAAAAGACCTTGAGAATAGAGGACCCTGCCTACGTCAGAAAACCAGTCCTCTGTCGCTTCTTTGACCTCATCATCACTTTTTTTAACACCAAAATGTTATCACAGCACAGGATGGGCAATCAGTTCCATATACGGCATGCATCTCCGTAAAAATATCCTGTATTTGCTTGCATTGAAAGAACAAATACGTCATTACGGAAATACGCTTAATTTTATCCATTTTTATGTTGAAACTATTGAACAACATACCCCCATTCACGTACAGTGCGCTGGTGGTAAAACCAGTAATCTGAAATTCCCCAAAATATACAGACATTCTTGGAAGATTATTGTTGGCTTTCATCCCAAATTTCAGCTTTCTACCTTTATTCTTTCATGGTCAGATAATTAACTTTTGTTATGACCTCGTACATCACCAACGAACGAATACTTCCAGCGGCAAAAGCAGAATCTACACAGCAGGAGCAGCTATAATGAAATCACAAGAAAAAAAATAATTTTAATACAAAAAGTTGATTAGAGACCGAAGATTAAAAAAAACAAACAAACGAAAATTAAAATCCAAAGATAGAAAACGTGAAACAAAAAATAGTAACATAAATAAGTTCCGTTTTTTTTTAAATGTGAGGCCAGTGTGGTAGTTAGCTTAAATGTCTCAGCCACAGAAATCGCAAAAGGTATGCTTGTTTTCGTTTCTGACACTTTTCAGGTACGAAGAAAAATTGTGAACAGACCGAACATGAATAGCTTCAGCAAGCTAATGAACAGTCCAACGTGTTTTTGTTTTTGTGTTTGCCTTTTCTTTCCGCTAATCATAATGAATATTAGAAATACCACCACATTTCCACCTCCAGGCTATTCTGATGGACAGACCGCATCAAAACATAGTCAATTAGTTTCCACCATATCGACTTTGTTATGGCACTGCCCACCAAACAATAACTGCTGGTTCAGTTTCCTGTACGCTATTTTGTCTACAGTAATTCGTCTTTTTCCAACATCTGTAGTCATGACGCATGTCGGCTGCCATAGCACTCAAAATGAACATTTCGTGATGAGAAGCAGACATACAAGGTAAATAATAACTCATACGTGCACGTAAGTGTGTGGTGAAATAGACTCAAAAAATGACTTTTTTCTAATTTCATTATCCTAAAGCGATACATTTTGACTTGTGGGTAAAAGTAACACCACGCACAGTAGATACAATCTACAGTTCAAAAGGGTAAAACTCTAATTAGAAACCGACCTAATGATTAAAAAACCTGGCGTATGGTTTGAAAGGAACAGGACACAGAATAAATAGGTACAGTGCACTGAAAACATAAAAATCAAGGAAAAGGCCATGATGGTATAGATATTTATAGTAAATACACAAGGAATTTACCACTTTAATACTACGGAAATAAGAGTGTGCATCTTAAAAGATGGTTTGGTTTCAATTCCCAAAGCGCGAAAATTTGTTTTGTCGGAAATGTAGTTTCTTCGCAGGAGGAAAGTTTCTGCTCGTAATCCTCTGTGCCAGATTTCAGACATGCGCTCTGGTGCACTGCACAAACAAGCAGCCACTGACAGGTGTAATTAACACTGTTATTGGTGAACATACATCCACACAATGTACGGCGCCCCGGCACATCTGGGATGCCTACGCAGTGTTCATTAGGAATAGAGAAAATCTGAGTAAAGGTTCCGGTTAGACAGCCATTTCTCCAAGCGAGGCTTTTAGGTTGGGAAGCCTGAGATCCGGATAATTAAGAAATAGTTCCCTGAGAATGGTTTTGCATTTGGACTTTTTTTTTGGGGGGGGGGGTTGTTGTTTTTTTTTTTTGTTTTTTTACATGATGGCTCTGGTACTTTGTTTATTTAATAAAGCAGGATTATCTTAATAATTCATTTTGAGGCGATTTTTAAATAGCTTATATAGTTTTTGTCACTTTGCTTCATTCTTCTAAATCCAATGAAGTGTAAAAAGGTAGAGACAAAAAAGGTTAAGGAAGTGCTACTGCGATTAGCCAACAAGTCGATATGAATACTACAAGAGTTACAAATTTTAGGAATCAGTTTAACAATCGCCAACTGTTTTCATTTATTAGTGAGATGATGTCGGAGAAATGGAAATTTAGCTATTTTGTTAGCCTTTAAACGAATTTTAGAGTAAAGTATGCCCCATATTCAGCAAAGAAAAAATAAATGAACCATTCCCCGCACATTTTCAATGTGGTTTATGTCAGATCAAACTTCAAAGGGGGGCTCCCGTGGCCTAGAGGTTAAGGTGTTGGCCTCTCATTCAAAGGTCCCGGGTTCGAATCCGGGTAGCGACCGAAAAATTTTCTTCTCTAAATTTGTCTCCTTTCACCTCCTTTCCTGCTCTCTAGCAACGTTCTGTTGTCTGCTTTCATTTCTATTTTCTGCCCCCACCCCCTCACCTCCTTTGCCCCCTCCTCTAGGCTCCTGACTTTTTCTGTAGCCTTTCTACTGCTACTGCTTGGCTCCTCCTTACTGCTGTCTTTCCGCCACACCCCTGATCTTCTGGTAGGAAAGATCTACACCTAGCCTTCTCGGACAAGGGCGAAAATCTCGGAGGGCCTGTGTGCAAGTTGCACACGTTAAAGATCCCTTGGTGGTCTAAAATCGATAAGAGTAGGCTTCGGCCGCCACCCGGGCAAAATTCAAAATTTCCTACCAACTGAAAATATTTGGTGTGTCCCGCGCGCTCATATGACCTTATGCAGTTGCGAACGCCGTAAAACACTTACCAAAAAAAACAACTAAAAACAAAAAAAACTTCAAAGGAACAGGTGGTTCTAAACACGGCTATTTGCTTGACTCACTATTGTGGGTTTTTTCTGGTACTATAATTATTAGAACATGATGCAGTTTATACCGGTAACTTTTAAACCGATGCACATTATACCCGGCTTATAAGAAACTGAATACTTACCCGTCCCTATAGTGCTAATAGTCCCCTTGGAATCCAGAGGTACGCTTTCCGCGCCAACGATAGCACTTCCGTTTATCTCCCTTAACCATCTTCTGATTGGTTCGTTCCTTACCAGGCTTCTGGCTAATTTTACCCTGGTCCGAAGAGAGAATTAGTTAATGCGTCCAGACTCTCGAAGTCAGCCATATGTCTGCTCCGAGACCATAGGGACAGAGAGTCTGGAGCTTATCGAAAAGAGTGCGCTCGCCTATTTGCATAAAACTTTCTGACAGAACGCGACTATATTTCTGCAGTCTGAAGATCGCAACGGCGATACAGGCGCCTGAATGCATTTTGTGTGTCTTTCCTTATTTCTGAAGACCTCTTAGACTAGTGGCAAAAGATTTTTAAAAAGAAATATAATGATGCAGACTACCATGACGCCATAAGAAGGGGGGACTCCCAAGGTGTAGGGTACAAAGTCTGTTCGGCAACTTTGTGTTGCATTCATATAAGCTAAAATAGATTCTTTCTTGGAATAATTCAAAACTAATGCAATCCTTATCCCTACAAAGGAGTTCATAAAGTGAAAGTCGAATCATGATCAACAAAACAATGACTTTTCCCAAAGAGCTTGCTGTTTGGCAGGCGTATAACTGTTACCTACATAGTAATATAGCAGTATACATATAATTTGGCATTGTCATCCAAAAAATCCACAAATTGTCTTTTTGGAGTACCTTGTATGCACCAGCAATTGCTATGAACATCGTGTGCTTTGAAAAGGAAGAACGTTAAAATGTTTGATTATTATAAAATGTTCGGACATAACCATCTATTGAAACATATCACAGCAAAGAAGAAGAAAAGATAATTATACAGTAGTGATACCAAAACCACCCGTTAAACCACCTCAGCACACACAACGCACACGATTGAGCTTCACCTGTTCTTCACTTTCAACCTTGTTCCTCCATTGCGGGCACTTTGAAAACTAGTCATTCAGAGTCAAAAGCAAACGGGAGCCAAGAAAAAGAGTGCTACATAAATGCCCCGATGACTGAAATCGGAGCGGCTGAGACTTTTTTTAACATTGCACAGGTGTACAGCAAAAAGATGTCAAACCATGTAAAAAGAAACCATCATTTAAGGAGATATCTTTTATTTTTAGCTTCTGTAAATATTCCATTCGATAGAGTACCAGTTCAGTCGGAGAAACTATTATGTAGAAATGATTAAAGGTCAAATATTCAACCAAAAAGCAAAGCGATACCCAAAATACGGATTCGATATTAATAGTGCTAGACGGAATTTCTTTGTTGGAGATAGCTCCCTGTTTTTTGCTCAAGTAGTTTTAGTGCGGTAGTTGTTGCCCTTGTGTGCATCAGCAAACTGCAAGATGGGTTCAGAAAATAGTTAAATGGAGGCTGAGTGATCATAAGGATTTATTCACAATGTTGCTGAAGAGATATTATTTGGACTTGTATAATAGATACGAAACGCATAATATCTATCCATCTATCTATCTATCTATCTATCTATCTATCTATCTATCTATCTATCTATCTATCTATCTATCTATCTATCTATCTATCTATCTATCTATCTATCTATCTATCTATCTATTTATCTATCTCATAATATTACTTTTATTCCTCTGCCCAATACATCTCTCTCTCTCCCTCTCTCTCTCTCTCTCTCTCTCTCTCTCTCTCTCTCTCTCTCTCTCTCTCTCTCTCTCTCTCTTTCATTCACTCATGTGCTACCTCACACTCTCCCCGTGTCTATTACCCAAAGAACAATGCCAGATTTGCACTAAGTCACCACAGCATCAGCATAATTAGTATATCATACTTCGGGAAACATAGTCAGAGTACAACAAATGTGACAGAATACCTGAGCGGTCACGGAAAGCTTACACTCGTTTTCATGCTATTATAAACACGAACTTTGTAGGTTTAGGATACGCATCATTTTCACATCACATTCTATTTATTTGCCTCTTTCGTTTTTAGTTTATAACTCTTTTAGACCCGATTCTTGTTTCTTTTTGTTATCTTTTTCATTAAAAAAAAGAACAATCGACGTTGTTGAATCTATTTGTTCCGATGAAAAATATTATAAATGTTATGATAATTTGCATTTTTTATGGCAAATGTTTAGTTTTGTCTTTTGTATCTACGCAGAAAGAAAAGACAAATTCTGCTTCCCCTTTAATTCCCTCCATGAGTAGTTTAAATAGAAGTGATTATGTATCTTCAAAGCAGTATCTTTTTCCACAGTAGCGTACCTAATCCATCTTTATAGAGAATTCAGTCAACCCATGCCCCTTGTTTAAAGGTCAATTACGAGTTCAGCCACTGGAAGTGATGCCATCTATCTGATTATAACATTTGTGGAACCAAAAACGTAATAAACATCAGGATAATTTATTAAATTGAAATTGAAATAGGAAAATGATGACCTCTTGAATTGTTTTCAAGGTTTGTATTTATTTCTACTTAATTAAACCATTGGTATTATACTCCAACACGCACTGAGGCATTTAGTAATGATAGTAACAGTAATGATATTAACAATTATAATAATAATAATAATAATAAAAATGATAATAATAATGATAATAATAAATAATATTGGGGATGATAATAATAATAAAGTTCGTTTCTATAGCGCTTTTTCACTTAGAATGTGCATTATAATAATGCAAAAAACATGTGCACCACACGGTTCCAATAGTGATCCTTTCCATATCTCTAACCTCCCCTCTCTCTCTCTCTCTCTCTCTCTCTCTCTCTCTCTCTCTCTCTCTCTCTCTCTCTTTCAGTCTCGCTAGCTCTCGCTCCCCCTATCTCTTATTAGCTCTAGTGCAAAAGTAATCACGTCGATTTATTCTCCATGTGATTTCTCTGGTATCATCTTTCCTTGGACTGCATTTTCCACACCGCAAAGTTTACCCTAAAGCTGTCAAGCACGGATACTGCCCTGTCAGTCTGTTTCAACCCAAGCACAAAATGGGCACGACATTTACAACTAAGAAACGGAAATTGCTACCCTTGACCTTGAGTCCTAATCGAATCATTTTTGGCGCCAGTCATGGCGAGAGGAAACGGTAACAAAATTGTGAAAACACTCTCCAAAATAAGAAAATTAAAATGCGAAGAGTTTCTCAATATTTTGAAGTTGATACATTTTGTTGTTGAAAGATATTGGGTGTAAATGTGAGGTAAATGTTCAATGAAGTCATGACCTCATTTTGGAAGTGATGTGTTCTAACATTGTCTGCCTAGGCCAACCCGAGCAGTACCGGGTATTTTTTCGGTCTGTATATGATATTTTGTCGTTCTGTAATGGGTGTTTTGTCGTTCTTTATATTGAATATTTTATCGTTCTGTGTGTGAGATTCTGTTAGACTGTATGGGGGTATTTTGTCTTTCGGTGTGGAGTATTTTGTCGTTCGTCGTAATGGGATTTCTCGAGCTCCATTGGCTAGTCCCGCATAAGACTACTGGTTTAATGTAGGAGGAATATGGTTCTTTTAATCCACGTATGGTTTACCTTGTAGTGAATACTCTGTTTTCCTTGCACTAGATTCTCTAAAAGAAAAAAAAAAGAGAGAGAGAGAGAGAGAGAGAGAGAAAGATAGAGAGAGAGAGAGAGTGAGAGAGAGAGAGAGAGAGAGGGCGATAGACAGTGAGAGAAAGAGTGAGAAAGAAAGAGACAAACCTACAGACAGACAGACAGACAGACACACCGAGAGACAGACAGACAAATGGACAGACGGACAGACAGACAAAATTAATAGACAAATAGACAGACGTGCAGCTTTAAAGAAGCGGGTTGAGGAGCAGCCCTGATTTTGTAAAGTGGGTTTGTGTCGTGTATCTGAAGAGAGACAAAACCAACATAGTAAGACAGCCTACAGTTCCGGTGCCTGGAGTACTTCTGCTGGTGGTGATCGTTGCTGCTTTCGCTGGTGGTGAGTGTTGCTAACTGGTGAGCGTTGCTGCTGTTGCTCAGCACTCACAGAAGTAAGATGCGTGACACAGGAGTCAACCACTGCTTTTAAAGGCCCATCGTAAATGTCAAGCTTAATTTCCTGGGCAGCGTTAGATGCGTTAAGTGATGGGGAGAACGATCTACTATTGGGGACTGGCGAGACCAGTGCACTCATCAGACAGACGCGCGCACGGCTGAGGATGCGTTTGTTTTCATGAGGGTATTACTTTCTGCGTAATTGACTTTGACTCCGCTGAGGCAAAGACTAAACTGCCCTGAAGACATGCAAGAATTGATGGGGCTAGTCTCCACAACTCGTCTGACTGGCACTTCATATAATTGCTCAGCATTGTGCTCGGTAAGAAGGATCGCAGCAAGCTAAGACACAATAAGATAATACTGGTATTTGCTGAATGTAAAAATGCTACTAAATACGGGGTAAACCTTGCAAATGGCAAATTGCTAGGTACTCGGAACCCCTCTCTCCTTATATTTCATTTTTGCATCCCCCCACCTCTCTCTCTCTCTCTCTCTCTCTCTCTCTCTCT
>NW_004797371.1:806146-807929 GCF_000002075.1 Aplysia californica
CACACACACACACACAGAGGATCACACCCCTCCCCCACACACACACATACCGTACACACACAGAATGAAAAAATGTAATATACCATTCTGCCATTTTGAGTATTAATTATGTACACATTAACAATCTACGATCACGAGGTGAGTGCACCTAATACTCCTTTTTCAGGAAACGGGGAAGAATGGGAGGGTGGCCGTTTTTAATAAATTGGGTACTACTATTTCGTTCATCATCATTTTCATATGTATTAGACGTCATGAACAACTTGTACTTTTATTTCACCATTCTTCGTTGCAATGTTGGGAAGAAACAATTGTATTACTCCTAGATAGTTGCAAACACACAGCTAGAGTAGTCAGTTTTAGTCAGAGTTCTAGGCACTTACAACACAATAAAGTCATCAAAGTGCCGAAGATTAGAGGTGTTACAAGAGAGTAACAAACATGAAAAAGAAGGTCGAGAGATAGAGACGATAGATTTTTTTTTATAGGAAAGAAGGAGCAAACCAAACGAGAGCACCTGCCACCCACCCACAGCTAGAGTAGAAGCAGCAAAGGTTGTATACTAAGCGTGTCAGTGTTGTAGATAACGACATACTTCTGTTATTCTGGGAGGCGAACAATAAGTACGCCCAGAGCAATATGCCCGCAATTTAGTACAGGTCGGTCGGCATGTGTGTGAGGACGAAAGGGGGTCGGATGAATAAGGTGCCTGTCAGCAATCCAGACATTTTATCTTCCCATGCTGCGTGCTGAGTGACATAACTGACAATCTCTCTTCAGGACGGGAGAATCGGCCCACTGGTGTAGGTATGCACCAAGTGCAGCAGTGCTACGTACATAGTTCTGATATCAGTACGCACTTTTAGAGCCAAACCGTTCGGTCTTGCAAACTACCCTTTTAACTGATGGTACATTTTCATCCTGCTCTGTTGACGCGTGGAGAACGCGACCTGAACCACAGCCGAAATCATAGACATGCCGGTGGGGAAAAGTTCATCTCTAGATCTATGTTTAAACCGATTCCGTGCTGTTATGTTCAACACTTGTTTAGCAGTTTATAACTCACCTCAGTTTGTTGGTTGTTGTTGTTGTTGTTGTTGTTGTTGTTGTTGTTGTTGTTGTTACTGTTGTTTTTAAAGATTTAGCAATACATCTATGACTTTAAGACACGATGACTTATTATAAAATAGTCGAACATCTAGTGTTAAAGGATAATGCAGTTCTCGTCACGAAAAAACAACAACGTCAAAGTATATTCTCACAAAGTAAGAAAACTAAAATACGTTCACAGTTTCAATGTTAATGACTACTGCAAAAGCAGCAGCAACTGCTAAAAGATTAATACCGAAAAGAGCTCAGACATGTCCTTGAATATGACAATTTATAATGACCACCACCACCACCACCACCATCATCATCATCATCATCATCATCATCATCATCATCATCATCATCATCATCATCGTCATCATCATCATCATCATTCTCATCATCATCATCATCATCATCATCATCATTTCAGTCGGTGTCAGCACCGTCAATGTAAGAACAAGTGCACAAAATAATAACACAAAAACAAAAACAAAAAACCACAACCGTTAACAAACATCCAACATTATATCGAACGGTACAAAAATGAATATAAAATGTCAGTAATACTATTAAAACGAACGCTCTTCTCACATCCCGCCTCCCTCATACAGTGCCCCCCCCCACACACACACACATACACACACACACACACACACACACACACACACACACACACACACACACACACACT
>NW_004797371.1:810146-811665 GCF_000002075.1 Aplysia californica
GGGGGGGGGAGCGGTTCATTCTTCCAAACATTCATCCGTTAATCTGCCAATCCTTCCTTTCATCTGATCCTCTGCGAATCCACTCGATTTAAGAGAGCTTGTGAAAGAAACACGATCTGGAGAAAGGACCACTTGGGAATCAACTAAATATTGAAAACGAAGCTGAAGGAGTTGGGAAAAGAAAGCAAGGGAATAGTGTGTCCCTACATAATTTTTCAAGGGACGGAATACTACTGAAAGTCTCTCAGGCACTAACTGTTAGTGTCCACACCGCGAGGAGATGCGCTGTGGAAACTCTTTTACTGGACGGGTTGAACAAGTTCTTTTTACATATTTGCCTAGGGAGCGAGGGGGTCCTCAATTTGCGTCAGCGAAGGTTAGAGTTTAGAGGCTACTGGACCGAGTGAGTGCGTACAGAGGATGGGAAAGAGGGAAAGGACATTCCAGGGTAGCTCCCCAGTTTTTTGTGTTGAGGAGGAATCGATTTTTGCGTCCTGCTTTGGCAGTTGAGTTTTCTTATGTATTTAAAAGTACCCTGGTGTTTCCTGGCATCACTTGTGGAAGTGGTTTTCCGGGTACTTCACACCCCTTAAAATTATGGTTCTTTTGTAGGCTATCGGAGAATAATGACAGCGTTGAAACGGGCGGGATAATGAAGAACTGCCGAGGACGTCAGAACGAGGAAAGCTGTGCTACCAACATCAGAACCAGCAGATAATACAAGGAGAAAGTTTGAAGCATGCTAAAGATGGCACACTGTTACCTCAGCTTGTGCCAATTAGGAGACCCTAATTGTTTATGTACTTCGATTAACTTTTCTTGAATAAGTGTTGTCTTTATAGATGTTATAATTATCTCCCCTGTTGTTTTGCTCTGCCCTCTTGGAAATAGGAGTACAAATCGAAGACCTGTACATAATCATAACCCATTTGGTAAACATTTTATTTTGGGGGGAGTGGGAGGAGGGGGGGTTATCAGCTAGCCTCTGTGCTCATAAAAGTATGCACAGCTAGTAAATTTTGGTATTCACATTTGTCGGCCAATAACTGGTATCGTTACCTTTAACCATGGGGAGGGGGCTCTCGTGGCCTAGAGGTTAAGGTGTTGGCCTCTCATTCAAAGGTCCCGGGTTCGAATCCGGGTAGCGTCCGAAAAATTTTCTTCTCTAAAATTGTCTCCTTTCACCTTCTTTCCTGCTCTCTAGCAATTTTCTGTTGCCTGCTTTCATTTCCACTTTCTGCCCCCACCCCCTCACCTCCTTTGCCCCCTCCTCTAGGCTCCTGGCTCTTTCTGCAGCCTTTCCACTGCTACTCCTTGGCTCCTCCTTACTGCTGTCTTTCAGCCACACCCCTGATCTACTGGTAGGAAAGATCTACACCTAGCCTTCTCTGACAAGGGCGAAAAATCTCGGAGGGCCCGTGTGCAAGTTGTGCACGTTAAAGATCCCTTGGTGGTCTAAAATCGATAAGAGTAGGCTTCGGCCGCCACCCGGGCAAAATTCAAAATTTCCTACCAACTG
>NW_004797371.1:812360-815484 GCF_000002075.1 Aplysia californica
GTGTGTGTGTGTGTGTGTGTGTCTGTGCGTGTGTGTCTGTGTGTGTGTGTGTGTGTGTGCGCGCGCGCACTCGCTCGCGTGTATGTGTTTGTGTCTGTGTATGTGTGTGTTTGTGTGGGTATGTGTGTGTGTGAGTATGTGTATGTGTGTGTGTCTTTGTGGGTGTTTATGTGTGTGCATATGTGTGCATATGTGCTTGTGTGTGGTGTGTGTCTGTGTGTGTATATATGTGTGTGTCTGTGTGTGTGTGTGTGTGTGTGTGTGAGTGTGTGTGTGTGTGTGTGTGTGTGTGCGTGCGTTTGTATACATATATGCGTGCGTGTTCAGTTTGTTCAAGATGTAAGCGTGTTTTCCCTTGTTTCGGTATTTGTATCTTTTCATGCTTTCTCCTATCAAAGATAAATCGAAATAAGGACAAACCATTCTAACTTTATCACTTAACAATCGAAATAATTATCACTGGCACTTTTCATGAGCATTCTACGTGAGAGAGATTGACATAACAATTCTATACGACCCCAGTTGAATCTACTAGCTGAGAATGGCATCCCGCGGAGGCGTTTGTGGTATGGATTGCTTGGCCCAAGTCGTTGCTAGGTCTCTGTAATTGACGCACACTATGGGAGAGCTAGGGAAGACCAAACTAGCCTACATTACGAAAAGAGGGTCATTATAGGAGAAAATCGAACTGGCAACTTTACGTAAAGGGGCATAAATCTAGTAAGGCAAGCCAGGAACTTTTCCGCCCTTCCTTCCCTGTGGCACCGGACTTGTCCAGCTGACAGTTTTTTCCCTTGTTTTCTTGTTTGACCTTTAACTAAAGGTTCCACGGGTTACCTGCTACCCTTCCTTATAAAGACAACTAGGCTTTAAAGGTCCTGGACCCTCCTCCTTCGTTTTCGTAATTGAAATTATGTTTCTGATCCTCCTTTAAGTTTACTTCTTGATGCTTTGAGGTATTTTTACTTTTTCCTCAACCCAAAACTCTTTAAGTTTTTTTTGGTTTTAGTAAGAGTTTTACGGCGCTCGCAACTCAAAACTCTTTGTAACCTTCATTACTTCATACCCCACGTCGTCCAGAGTCTGCTGAAGTATGGGCTGGCAGCTCGCTGAACAGACCTCCACCCAACCACCCCCTCCCAAAAAAGACCCCCAAAATTACCTCCAAAAAACCCAAAACAAACAAAAACAAATAAAAAAGACCGAAAAAAAACAACAACCAACAAGCTACTTTGAAATAATTTCGAACGTAAAAAAAAACCCAGACTTGGCCATTATCTCTGTCTTTCTCCACGGACCTGTTTAACATAGTCCGTGTCTGGATACAAAATGATATTTAATTGTGTAGGTGGTGGAGTAAAATATGACCTACATTGCTGTTGTTTACAGCAAATACTGAAAGTTAACAATAGGTCAAAGTGGTGCGCGATAACGTGTGTCGTGTATCAATTTTCTCTCTTTTAAAAACGCATCGTGGACACAGGTGATCCACAAAAAGCGCACAAACATGTCACTGAAAAACAATTTAATCGGGAACGTTGTTGGTCATCCAAAAACAAGAACCTAACTCGTCTATTTATCTGCGGAGAGAAGTGCTGGGCTTAACTGTTGAAATAATCTTATCTTATAACAAGAAGATTAAGAGAAAAAAACTATTGTTTGAAATAACTCAGAAGTAGGTTCACAGAGAAAGACTGCCAATCCCTGTAAATCAAATATGCATACATGTTTTGCTGATGTTCAACAGCTGCAGTGTCCTGGGAGCTGAGTTTGAACAGAGAGTCATGTAAATGACCCAATGATACAGTGAGGGTAAGCCCCGTGTCGCGATCCAAGTGGAAAACACGGGAAAGCTGTGCATGATCAAAGGGTTTAATAATGGTCAGAGAAAAAGAAGAGGCAGATGCTAGCGTGAAAAACAAGAATATCACTGGCGCATGATGTAATGCTTCGGATCAAATGAGCGAGAAACAGAAAAAATATGATGGAAAGATACAAAAAGCAACCCTTACACTCTTTCTCTCACACACACAGACACAGGACAAGAGCAAACAGAGGTAGGCGCCAAGTGCTCGCTGAAAGGATAATAAACTGATTGTATCTCTGGGACGCTATTGACACATACAACTGAAATTTTGCTCTGCATGCCGATTGGGGCCATGACGATGAATGCATTATTATGTCAGCGAGAGCTCATTCCAGTCTACAGCTCGAGATTTTCGAAGCTGCAGCTCACCAAACGTACAACACAAGGACAGAAATCATATAATCATAACCTGGAAGCCAATATAAAGCACACACGACAACAAGCAAGCAAACGGATATGACAATAGTCGCTGAAACGAACTCTTATCACCCCTTTTGAGACGATTATAAATATCACTTCTTAAAACTCCTGAAATAACAGTCTAGGTAGTAACTAGAAGGTTGTATAATATGTCATGTTGACGCTGACATAACGTACTTTCATGGTACATAATATACCATCGTGCCTGATTTTGCCCTGTGTATGTTGTTTTTATGTCTTACCTCATCTCAGTAATAGAAGATCAAGAAAGGCATCGTGAAAATTATGTGTTAAGCCGACTCTTTGGAAGACGTAATTTACCTCATCGTTCAAGCAATTGCCAAACGTATAAATATTGAAAACACCTCAACATTATATATAATTTATACATATATATCATGACGTTTTGAAAAACAAAGCAGGTCTAATTAGCATATAATTTCTAAGTAGATCACCACATAGACGAGGGCTAAAACACACTTTTCAAGGACTGACGCATTCATATCACGGACACAGCCAGAAGCAGAATAGAATCAGAAGTTTCCGGACATATTCAAATGTTTCCTGATTCAATCATAACTGTACGTTCAAAGGGGAAAAATAGCAAGCTGCTCATGCTGGCTGATGCACTCATCTTGCATTTACATGAATAAATGAACGCCCGTCGCGTGCAAGGCGAGATAATTCCATGGCACGGAAACGACTGAAAAACTCAGAAACACTGAGTGAAGAAGACAAAATAGAGTAGCAGCAGCAACAACAACAATAAGAAGAATAGCCCCTTTATATTTCTTAAACTCTTCAAGATCGAAAAAAAAACGAGGGAAGTAAATTACC
>NW_004797371.1:815679-816617 GCF_000002075.1 Aplysia californica
CACACACACACACACACACACACACACACACACACACACAAACACACACACATACACACACACAGACACACACCCTTTCTCTCTCTCCCTCATTCTCTCCTTCTCTTTTTCCCCCTTCTCTATACATCCTTATCTGTCTTGCTCTGTTTCTCAGTCTCCAAGTATATTATTATCTTTGACCATTTCTCTTTCAAGAAATTTTTCGTTAGTTAAACAATAATCCCCCAGCAATCCCATACGCTGTACTTGGCACAGTCGGTAAAAGGTTTTTGAAAACGGCTTACATTCACAAAAATGCAGTGACACCTCTGTAAGGTGCTGAGCTGAGCTTATACGCATGTCACTGTGTCACTGTGTACATGTATGTACACATTTATAAGAGTGTATTTAGGAAATCGACATTATATTCCAGCGGATGATGCAGCATTTATTATATCCGCCATCACATCACGAAGAACCCTGGCCATTCAACAAGATTTCCCTACACACAGACATCGAGGCTCATCCCACTTGGCACAGTAGGGTTATTGGCCCGGGGGCCAGGTTCCCGGCAGCCGACTCAGGCCGAGGTTGGCGCTGTGTCCAGGCATTCAGGCATCGCCGGCATGGGGGAGTTCAGGAAATCAAATAAATTCATTGGGTAATGGCTCAGGAGATGGGAAATACTTACGTTCTGCCCCGAGGCTTTGGCCAAGGCGCGGGAAAATGGACAAGCGAAGTGGGGAAATAAAACCTTGTTGTGAAAGATTTTAGTGATAAAAAGGGACAAACGCGGTAAGGGCGCATGTGCAAGAGGAAGGAAGACAAAGTAAAATATTAAAATACAGAGAAAAATGTGTGAGAAAATAAAATATCGGGATTGGCATTTAGGAAAAGGCCAAAAGAGGAGATAACAAGAAAACTTGAAGGAAAATGTAGAGAAAACGGCGGCGGGGGGG
>NW_004797371.1:817529-822437 GCF_000002075.1 Aplysia californica
TCTCTCTCTCTCTCTCTGTGTGTCTATCGCGCTCTCTCTCTCTCTTTCTCTGTCTCTCTTTCTCTCTCTCTGTCGCTCTTTCTCTCTCCCTTTCCCTGTTTAGATGTGTGTGCTTCCGTACGTGTTTGTGTACGTGTGTGTGTGTGTGTGTGTGTGTGTGTATTATGTGTGTGTGCGCTTTTAATTTTGTGTCTGTGTGTGTATATGT
Source organism: Aplysia californica (assembly GCF_000002075.1). Lineage (NCBI taxonomy): Eukaryota > Metazoa > Mollusca > Gastropoda > Aplysiida > Aplysiidae > Aplysia > Aplysia californica. The sequence goes on from NW_004797371.1 coordinate 817,738, forward strand.
TTGTGTTAGGTGTTGATCTCTTTCTCGGTCATTTTACATTTCCGATCAATTCAACTAAATTAAAAACTAACTAGACTTTAACGACAACAAACATTATAGAAAACATTAAAGTTAAAACACCTAGCTCTATCTATCACAAAACAAAAGCAAACTCGCACAAGAGAAAGAAGAGAGAGAACTCTTCTCTTGACAAGAAAGAGGTAAAAAAAAGAAGCTGAAAGGAAATACTCGTCTTAAGTGTCCGAGCCGGCAAAAGCCTCGCGATATGAGACCAATGGCGGCTGCGAGCACTTTGGTAATTGCGTTGGTATCCCACGGGACAGCCGCCCACAATAGCTCTATTTGCATTCACAGATACGATAGGGTAGGGACGGCTTCTACTGGGCGGTTTTTGGCGTTCTTTATCTCTGATCGTTTTTTATAGTGCCTCTGGCAATTAGTCGGCTGAAAACCGCTTCCGGAGAAAATGGGAGAACAATAAATGAGAGGGGAAGTTGCCAGTTAAGTTGATACAAAATGACAAGCTACAGGGTATTTCTTTTCACACGGTAATTAGAAGATCAATGTTCTTGGCTGCACCGGTGACATCGTTATGGGAATACAGCTCTCTGCAGTGCACGATCACACATATTATTACATTGTCTAAATCCACACAAATTAAGCTAGAAAGACTGTTTTAAGCGATCAAAGTGATGCCGGAAGTATTATGTCAAAACTGCCGAGAAAACTCGGTTAAAAATGAAGTCCCTATTGTGACAAATTGATGATGAAAGACATTCTCATTTTAAATAAATAAAACAGAGCAAAAATCGTCAAGCAAATTAACAAAATCGTTGTAGTAGTCAAAAGAAACAAACCCATTAGGTGGGTGTGGTTACAACTCAAGAGATTAGAACGTTATTTATTAAAGAACGAAAGAGACCACAGTGAAAATGCAGCCGTTCACACTCTCTGTATGGTTTACAGCAAAGAGGAAGTGCAACAGGACGCGTTTCAGCAGATACCAAAACGAGTGACGTATCTTAAGAAGAGTTCGGCAAAGAACCCCCCCCCCAAAAAAAAAAAAAAAAAAAAAAAAAAAAGTAAAAAAATCAAAAGTAAATAATTGTGGGCAGAGGAAGATGGGGACAGAGTGCTTTTATGTGTGTGCGTGTGTGTGCGTGTGCGTGTGTTTGTGTCTGTGTGTGTGTTCATACAAATGTGAATGGGAATATGCTTGTGCGTCTGTGCGTGCAAAAGAGAAAAGGGGTGACGAGAGAGAGAGAGAGAGAGAGAGAGAGAGAGAGAGAGAGAGAAAGAGATAGAGACAGAGACACAGAGAAAGAGAGAGAGATGGAGAAAGAGAGAGAAAGAGATAGAGAAAGAGAGAAAGAGAAAGAGAGAAAGAAAGAGAGACCGAGAGAGAGGGAGAGAAAGAAAGAGTGACCGTGAGCAAGAGAAAGAAAGAGAGAGAGAGAGAGAGAGATATATATATATAGAGAGAGAGAGAGAGTCAGGGAGAAGAGGAGAGAGAGAGAGAGAAAGAGAAAGAGAGACCGGGAGCAAGAGAAAGAGAAAGAGAGTGACAGAGCGATTTATAGAGAGAGACAGAAAAGGTGGGGGAGATTTTCGTTTTGCCTGAAAACGTGTAGCAGATCAATATTGTGTTGCTTATTGCCGTCCTCCCTATCTCCCGATTTCTGTTCTATATATTCCCTATTAACTGTTTCAGACAATGCACAGAGCTCGCTTGATATCTCGGAATTGAGACTTAATGACTCTGAAGTAACGTTGTATTTTATTGATGGCTTATTCTGTGGCTGTAATCGGTAATGCTGTCGGACAAGTAATCAAGAGACCAGACTAAAAAGATGTGGAACTGCGACATATTGAAGAGACAACATCAGTTCTAGTTGCACGTCGTGGGACAGCACAAAACTGAAGGTTGTGAAAGCAAAAGATGCATTTCGAAAGATACACTAAAGAATGAGATTAATGTGAATATGGTTTATAATTTAAAGCGATATGCTATTAAAGAGATAAAGGCGCACCACGCGCAGAAGGGAATATTCCAAATAATGTTTTCTAAAATAAAAAAAGATATATCAGGGAAATATAATATGCACATATGCAAATACTTTTACACGATTTTAGACACAAAGGGTGGGGGCAGACAGAAAGAGAGAGATTCAAAGATTCAAAATGATTTATTGATTTGAAAGGCCTTTGGCCCATACATCCACATATTTTAACATATGGTTCGGCAATTACATACATTGGAGCAGCACATTGGATGTTTAACATAAATTGGACATGCACGCCCACATACACGCATGCACGCACGCACGCACACACGCACACACGCACGTGACGCTCGCACATACACACATACACACTCATACTCACACACATACTTACATACATACGTACATACGTACATACGTACATGCATACATACATACATACATACATACGTACATACATACATACATACATACATACATACATACATACATACATACATACATACATACATACATACATACATACATCCATCCGTCCATCCATCCATACATACATACATACATACATACATACATACATACATACATACATACATACATACATACATACATACATACATACATACATACATACATACATACATACATACATACATACATAAGAGCAAACCGAAATAGAACTTCCACACAGTGCTATGAATGAGGCAGCGAGAGAAATCGGGACATGTTTCACTCTGAGAAGTGAATACCATTGTAGAGAGAGAGAGAGAGAGAGAGAGAGAGAGAGAGAGAGAGAGAGAGAGAGAGAGAGAGAGAGAGAGAGAGAGAGAGAGAGAGAGCGAGGGAGATAGAGCGAGAAAGAAAGAGAGTGAGAGAGATAAGGAGATGGAGAGAAGGGAATGGCAAAATGGGAAAAACGTGTATTACGTGTGTGTGTTTGTGTGTGTGTGTGTGTGTTAGCGTGTGTGTTAGCGTGTGTGTGTGTGTGTGTGTGTGTGTTTGTGTGTGTGTGTGTGTGTGTGTGTGAGTGTGTGTGTGTGTGTGTGTCTCAGATGGGGAGGGGTCATGGGAACCAGACTCGGGTATGCTGTCAAATATACCCAACTATCAAAAGTCTGAAAGCCATATCTTCGTGGGCTTCGAATTTTTTCCCTCGTCCTTTCCACGCAATTTCCTCTCAGCCCTGTGTGCTTCTAGGGATCAAATTCTCCACTTTTGGAATAATGTACAAGAGCCTTACAACCTTCCCGGGAGTAGGCAGTACAACTAAAACTACTATTGATTTTACCGAGTTGTTACTGCCACCTTTTGAATAGCTCCCTTCGGCAAATATGATCAAATTACAGTGCTCCTTCAATTCGTGGGGGAGCCTTTCTTTCACTTCTGGGTCCAGAACCACCAATGGAGCCTTTCTATGAATTCAAAACCTCTAATTCTCTGGCATCCTCAATGGGAGTTTAACTCTAAGGAAAAAAAGAAGGAATCACAGGGAAAGGAAGAGAAGGGATATTGTGTCAAAAGAAAAGGTGATGTTAAACTAATCACATCGACTTAAGATAGACCTAAACATCAACCAGGCATGTCGCTACCTCAGCCGTTTTGGGTTACTAAGACAATGAGATATAAAAAACAATTAAAGTCCTACTTGCACTATAAAATCCTAGGATTATTCAGAGTGGTTATCAAGATATTTAAAGAATTGCATTCGAAAAATCTTGACTGGATTTGTTAAATTTCTCCAAGCTAGATACTGAGCTGATAGAACTTCGTAATCTAAGGTAGCGATGTGTCCAATTTTGAGGCCTATATCACCCTATGTCTTCTCTCAAACAACCAAAAAAACAACTGCCAAAACAACTGGCGACTATTGCCCCAAAACGTAATCTTAAAATTTCGATTAGGAGCACATTCTTAAAAGGTTTAATTCTGAGCACCTATTGAACTGTTCTAAAATGCTTTCCAATCTGTCTGCTGCATCCATTAGATAATTGGAGATACACATGGTTCGTAGAAATGTTTTACAGGGCAATTCAATTTTCAAAGACCAGTCGCATGTCATTTCTAACACCTTCCTCATCTACTTGATGGATTAGTTCAAGATCATTTTTGGAATGATTTTGGTAAAAACGTTAAAAAGTGTATAACCTGTGAATATTTACCAAGCTGCATACTGACTTATGATAATGCAGTAACAAGATAATATAAAGTTTGTTTTCACGCACCAGGTATTTCAAAAAGCACAATAAATCAGGAAACAAAAGTATTATTTTGTACGAGGTAGATATGCCTCCCGAAATGACTTCATTCTAGATACATGGCATGAATTGGTAGGTTGCGTTTGTTTGAAGTAGAGAATAATTTTGCTCAAACTTCTGTCCAGGGATACAATGTCAAGTAGCTCAAATCAGAATTAGCTGGAGATACAGTCTAGGTTAGAATTATTCCATACAACATACAACAATAGATAAATTAAACATAATAATAATAAGTATCATTAACAAGTATAAAGCCTACACTGTCTCATTGGTTATATGGGCCATAAAAGATAAAAATTTGATTAACTAATAATTTGAATGTACTACCACGATCTATGGCAAGCGGTAGAGTGTTTTTTAAAAAATAAGGTACATCGTTGACATTACATAGGAGAATGTGGTGAGCGTAGGTTTGTAAAATAAATTGTCAATTTTTTTTTAA
>NW_004797371.1:824306-833686 GCF_000002075.1 Aplysia californica
CTCTCTCTCTTTCTCTCTCTCTCTCTCTCTCTCTCTCTCTCTTTGTTCCCCCCCCCTCTCTCTCTCTCTTTCTCACCGGAAAACACACACACAAATAATCACTTACTGCTCTTATAAAAAAAGGAAGGTACTATGGAATCGCTTCAAACGATGGCCTGTAATTGTTCACATTTCTGAGTTTTGAGAGCGGTGTGTTATTCTGCTTGAGACATCTACCAGGTAGGGGCGGGAGGGGAGGGGGACCTGGAAGGGGTGAGGGTGAGGTGATTTAACGATTACTCACTCTTTGGAGGTGTAGATGAATTTAAAACAAAAAAGTGGATGTCGAAAAAGACAAAACGGAAGAATGCTCCAGCGAGATAATTTGAAGATACAAACATGAAATTGAGCCAAAACAAAATAATAAAGGCGAGCAGCTGACAGCCAAAGAAAAAGCTACAAAGAAGAAGTTTTTAGAGATGTAAAAAAAGCCCGGTACCCCAACCCCATCCCCACCCTTCTTTCTCTCTCTGTATCTCTCTCCGTATTTCTCTCCCTTCCTCTCTCTCCCCTCTCGCCCTCTCTCTCAATTTTTCTTTTTTTTTTCTCTTCCTTAATCTGCTGACATTGTGGTGGTACTTTGAAATCAGCCATGTTCCATAGGTACAAGCGGGCAGTAAATTAAAAAATTTATATATAAAAATATAAATGTTCAAATAACGGTGCTGCGACCTTGTACTACATAATAATATAATCAAAAAGGTTATGCCTATAACGGACAAACGAATGTTAAAGATAGCAGTGCTGTTCCAAAAGCATCGCGCGCACCACGCAGGTGTACAGGTAAAAACGTTAAAAACACAAACACGAGGAAAGACAAGAATAGAGAGCGGAAATGCACCTGTCCCATGGCATGAAGCTCTCTCCTTGAGTGAGCACCGTTTCAAAAACAATCAAACTCAGGGGATAGGAGCACGAAGCACTGTTTACCTGTATTTTTTACCCGTTTCTATTTTTTTTTAAATTGTTCCCTCATTTAGTTTTTTTTTATTTTTCACCCCCCCCCCTCTCCCCCCTTTTTTTTCTCCTTCCCATCCTGTTTTAGGGGATATTGAGTATGCGTACGTCTTCGAAAAGAACACCTCAACCCCTTGACGTGATGGTACTTGGACTCAAACATAACTTTCTTGTGATTATTAATCATCAGATACGTTGTTTTAACTTAATATGGAGCTAAAGAATAACATCTTTTCACCCTCCTCTTGTAATCCTAAATGCAAAGAATGCGTCGGTGGCCTAGTGGTTAGGCTCTCAGACACACAACCGTAAGGTCGAGGGTTCGAATCCCATCAGGGGCCTGACGTTGCGTCCTTAAAAAAGGCACTTTACACGAATATTCCTCACTTCACCCACTTGGGAATGGGTACCCGTCTATAGACAGTGAAAGATCTTGTCAGTTTGTTAGTGTTTGAGCGCTTAATCAGCTGCTCACACTGTATGATTCCCGGGATGTTTCTGAATTTTCTATGGTCTGCTGGGGTAATAATATAGTGTAAAACGCATAGAGCTTGCTGCCAAGCGGGGATAAGCGCTATACAAATAAATGCTACTTATTAATACTATTTAACCCTGAATGATTTTGTTTGTTTGTTGTTATTTAGTGGCACCTTCGACAATTAAAAATTAATGTTTATTTATTTATTTATTTATTTATGTATTTATTTATCTATGTATTTATTTCCTTGACTGTTTTGTTATTGTTTACTTGTTTGCTTGTTTGTTTGTTCGTTGGTTTTTTTTTCTCTTATTTATCTCAGAGTCAGCCCTTCAAAGAACAGTACATGAATTTAAAATGCACGTGTCTAAAGAAAATAACTGTTATAAGAAAGTAGACAAATACGAGTGTTCGAATTATAAGTGTTCAGTTTAAGCTTCTTTGTGCATGTATATTGTACCTGCGTGTCTGTGTGTGTTTGTTTGTGTAAGTGTGTGTATGTGTATGTGTAAGTGTGTATATGTGTAAGTGTACGTGTGTGCATGTGTATGTGCTTGTGTGTATATATATATGTGTGTGTGTGTGTGTGTGTGTGTGTGTGTGTGTGTGTGTGTGTGTGTGTGTGTGTGTGTGTGTGTACGAATGCGGTAAGTGGAGTATATTTAGGGATTTGTCGTACGTTTTTGGAAGCTGGAATACATAAAATGGTCACAGATGAAGGCACTTAAAAATTATTTTTTTAAAATCCGTTTCGCCGTTTACCTTTTCTCGCTCAACATGGCATACCTTTCCTTGCTAGTACAGAAACAGATAATAACGTGATCCATAAGGATGTTATCTTCACAAATAAAAAGACGTATTCGATAGTATTTTTATTTTTTGTCACCTGAATGCAAAAAAAAGATACATCTTCAATCTGCCCGATATCTGTTTGACTGTTCATTCCGTATTTAATTTCCCGAAGTATAATAATAATATAAAATATGAAACAGCAGAGCTCCTACAGCAAGAGCTGAGCGAGAGGAGCGCAATTCACACATGGTCCAAACTACTGATCCAGCAACGACGCCAGAGCAGGTGTTTTAAGTTTTTAAAAAGCTTGTACTGAACCATTCACATTGTCTTTAATGTTAGTAGAATCTACACAAGAACCAACTATTTCTAGGGGGAAATGTTAAAGATACATGTGAACATTTTGCGAACAGAACGATAAAAAGCAATCAGGAGTAAAGGACTGTTAATGCCCACGGATTTTAACAATTTTCTAAGGAAGTCAGAGCGTTCATTTCTTTTTTATCTGAAGGGAGAATGTAGTCCCGACTTGAAGTCATTAACCTTTCAAGAAATAACCCTTGCCAATTTCGAACAGCAAGATTCTGCAACCAGATAACATAATGAAGACATTAAGAGATCAGGAAATCAAGTAAAGATGCCGGTCTTAGAATAAACGCCTTTCAGACTTCTCAAATGGATTACGTGCTTCTAGACTAATGTTCCTTAGATTCTCAGGAAGCAACCATTTCCTAAAGCTCCCCCTTTGTAAACAAGAAAGAATTTCGTACAGAATCAGCTAGCTTTTGGAGACGCCAAAATGTGATGACCGGATACAGACGGAAACCTGTAGCCAATTCGCAAAGACAGAAAGCAGATGGCTGGCTACAGAAGAAGTACATCCTGGAAGAAATCACGAAAGAGGTCGCAGATGGGAGGGCAGTTGGATCAGGTAAGATGAAGATGCGGGAGTGTTCAGATTTACTGAAAGAACCACACTCAGCTTTCATGCGTAAACAGACGCCTCCACAATCCTTTTGCAAATCTACCATGCCTTTATTGTAATATGATTGTTTTCGCAAGCTTTCCTTTCCTTCCATTTGTAGACGTTTAGCAGCCTTTTAGACACGAATAGGCGTTTTCAAAGGCTATTTGAGTGAAATGAGATTTATTTTAAAGGGAGAAATGCTTTTTTTAAAATCTCTTACTTACGAGTACTTTAGAGTGCAGAAAGTCAAATGTTCTGGAGGTAATGGGGGAGGGTGTCGGTGGCCCTGGATTCACAAAGACAAACGCCCACTCACACATGAACAAGAAGGCATAGAAAAGAACTGCCCCAAAGCAAACACTCAGATACATACAAGCACATCCACACACAACCAAACAAAATTATACAACTCGGATGCACACAAACGAAAATTAGTATTAAGTTAAATAATATAACATGATCTTTCTCTCTCTGTCTCTCTCTGTCTCTCTCTGTCTCTGTCTCTGTCTCTCTCTGTCTCTGTCTCTCTCTCTCTCTATGTCTCTCTCTCTCTCTCTCTCTCTCTCTCTCTCTCTCTCTCTCTCTCTCTCTTTCTTCTCTCCCTTCTTTACTTCTGCACGACTCTGACTTTCTGATACAAACACGTGAACAATGAATGATTTTGTCAATCTCTATATAACTTGATTTCACATCCTGTCTTTGTTTTAGGTTGTCGAATGAAAATTTATAGTAAACACGGTAAATGTTATCATTTTGTCTTTGGGCTCAAACATAAGCCAAAGCATGATTGCATCCGCACAGGGATTAAATTCATCGTAATACTGGGAAAATCTTGTCAGAACTGACAATCCTTGCACAGTTGTGTGTCTATCCACACAAAAAGTGGTATTCACAGAGGTCCCTCACAATGGAACGAACGTAGGGATAACATATTTTGTTATCGTTTAATAAAAGTTCTCATCTAGACGCAGTTGCAAAATGTTTATGTTTGGTATAAAGAATTTTAAAACAAACAAGTAGCAGTAAAGGTTGCATTGAAAGAAACATTTATTGTTTCGGGTCTTTTTTGAGGGAGGGGAGGGTGTGAAATAATGTTTGAAAGTAATGGCAGTCAAGAAGGCCACCGCAAGGAAAATAGAATATTATAAGATCGCATCAAACAGAAGGAGAAAAAGGAGATGCAATACACAGCCGTTATTTCAAAAGCATCTGCAAGAACAAAACTCGATTGATATAAACGTTTATACCTCAATGCATCGTGCCTTTCACCTTGAAGTAATAACGGGTTTGACTTTCTCTGAAAGCTAAAAAGAATACTTTTGTTCTTAAAGTACTTACATGAGAATGCGTGTTCGTAAATAAATGACATTTAAGAGTCGAGGAAGCCTATCAAGACTATCATATAATGCACATTAAGGAAAAAGACGAAATGCAGATGAATAGATGCTGTGTAGAGGAAGGTTTACTGGAATAAGAGTTCTTTTGTTTTCGAAAATATTAAAGATCTAAATTTGAAAATGTCAACACCATCTGTCGGCGGCATCGCAAGTCGTGTGCTTTTTGGGTATTACGAAATTTGCTTGGTTGGTAGTTTATGGTTATTAGAACGGAGTTTACGTGAAATCGACAAAATTACACATACATGTCAAAGATAATTGATTCAGATAAAAACAATAATAATGACACTTGAAAGTCTGCTGCGGTGACCAGCTCGAACCACTGTTGAACACATGTGTGTGTGTGTGTGTGTGTGTGTGTGTGTGTGTGTGTGTGTGTGTGTGTACGCGTGCCATGCGCGTGCGTGCGTCTATGTACGTGTCATGAAATCTTTGGAAAAGGGGTCGGATGTTATGTATAAATTATATTTACGTTGTGTTCTGCGTCTGCATTTGTAAGCATTACGATACATTTCTAGATCTAGAAAAGGTGAACTTTTACGACAAAGCATAAACAAATACATGTAAATGTGTTACAGAAGTAAGAGAACCGGTGACTGTAGTGTAGTTGTTAGGAACTTCGCTGTCGGAAGAAGAAGAAATAAGCTCGATTTCCGTGTGTGGAGAATGTTTTTCTTTTTTTTAATCGAAAATATCCATTTTTATATAGATGACTTTTGTTACTATCAGCCCGGGCAGACCCAGACAGGCAGAACCGAAGCAGCTTGACCCCCCCCCTCCCCCACCCCCCAAAATAATGAAACACTAGTGCCGATAAGGGTGTAAAACGTTTATAATTTAAGAAAAAGACTGCAGAGATGAAACGGCTACAGAGAGTAACACACGTTTTTCGGCAGCTAGATAGCACACAAATGGACAAATGATTAGCAGGTTGATTAGCAGCAAATATTTTGGGAAAGCATTACATTCTCATCGACATAACTTTGACCAAAAGATAGCTAGGTACCGTCGACCCTACCTACTATGTTTAAAACAGGCAGCATGGTATACACCCTATTTGCAATGAGAACTTTGAATGAGACTGATGGGTTTTGGGGGGGGGGGGTTGTTTTCAATCTGATTACAAGCAAAGTCCCCTTCATCAGACCATAGACTCCGGTAAAATAGAAACACATGTGTACTTACAAACACGTTGTTTCTACTAAAAGGACTGTGGAAACAGGGTCGAAATTGAAATGACGGGGAGTGGGGAATATTGGGAAAAGGCAGCAATAGAGTATGCCTACTTAAACATACAGGAAGGAAAACTTCAGAGACGTTGACGGGTAAGATTATGCAGCAACAGCTGCAACAGTCAGAGTAATGATTCCCGCTGGTAAGATAAGCATAACATTATCATCTAGAACAGAAAAGTGAATAATAATCACATGATTAATAGTGCCGATGCAGATTAAGATGTCGTTAATCTTGAAGGTAAGAACAATTTGAACTAAAGCAGCACTAACCCACTCCCCGCCCCCCCCTTCCCCCCACACACACCCACACACACACACACACCCCCACACACACCCACCCACCCTCTCTAGCCTCCATCACACACATTGGCAACAACAACAGTTACAATCATAACAACAACCATAACATTAAAAACAGCAACGGTCACTAGGGAGTAAATATCGTGAAGATTGAAAAGCAGGAAGCATAATAATTATATCAAAACATGTTTGATATTGCAAGGGATATTTTCGTCTATTTTAAGAAATGAATGGTATATTATTATTTATAACATTATCGACTCAATCCTGTTATCAAAGAAGCGACAGCCAGATCGTTTTGACAACACCAATTACGAAGTCAAAGACCACACTATACCAGAGCGATGACGCACAGTGCTCTAAAAGTGCATCTTAACATGGACAGATGGGTATTAGAATCTACGTCATACTTATAACGTACAAGACCTAACCCAGATAGAACAATAGACTTAAGTATGTGTGGGGGTGAAGATGCCAATCTTACAATATAGTAGTTATGGCATATAAATAGCCACATCACACCCCACCTTCCTGCAGAGTAGTTTTTGTTTTCTTTTGATTTTTGGTCAGTGTTTTACGGCGCTCACAACTGCATAAGGTCATATGAGCGTGCGGGACACACCAAACATTTTCAGTTGACAGGAAATTTTGAATTTTGCCTTGGTGGCGACCGAAGCCTAATCGTATCGATTTTGGACCACCAAGGTCCTTAACGTGCACAACTTGCACACGGGGCCTCAGAGATTTGTCGCCCTTGTCCGAGAAGACAAGATGTAGATCTTACCTACCATAAGCTCAGGGGTATGGCTTAAAAGACAGCTGTAAAAAGGAGCCAAGGAGAAGGAGTAGAAAGGCTGCAGAAAGGGTCAGTAGCCCAGAGGAGGAGTCATTGGTGGTGAGGGGTTGGGGGCAGAAAGTGGCAACGAAAGCACACAACAGAAAATTTTTAGGGAGAAGTGAAAGAAGTGAAAGGAGAACATTTTAGAGAAGAAATCTTCCGTCGCTATCCAGATTCAAATCCGGGACCTATCGAATAAGAGGCGAACACCTTAAACTGTAGGCCAAGAGAGCCCCACTTGTTGGTTATGACAGCAGGCTATTTTTGAGATTCCCAAATCTATTTGTAAGGAGTGGAATGGGCGCTAAAACTATTCGGGAGAGATAATTAAATATGATTGCAAACAGACAAAATGAATGGGTGCGACTTCATCTTAAGAAATAAGTCAAGAAAATCTCTGGTGTCAACATACGAAGAAGTTGTTTACTTTCGTTCCAGAATTGGATCTTGATAAGCTGTAAAAATATAAAGACATACTCTGTCTTTAAAGCCAGTTACTGGGAATTAGGGAAAAAACAGAAATGCTTTTTTATTCATAAGTGAGTCAGACTCACATGTATAATGTAATTTTCACAGACTGTTTTCTTTCGTCAGACGTGACTCCAGCCCTTTCCATCAGTTTAACCTACACGTTACGCTAAATGCAGGGTGTTTATAGCAGTATGAAATCTTATCAAAATTATGGTATCGATAATAATATCCAAAATGTATTGTTTTAGGCGGTTGCAAGTACATGCTCAATAGTATACACTCATTTAAAAAATCAGGGCAAGATAGGCGTCTGTAGTGAGCTTTTCAAGTAGCAACCAAAGCTGAAGTCATAGCTAAAGCAAGAGACACTTCGCCTGATATGTCTATGGTATCAAACCGCCATTTTCCCAGCCTGTTTGCCGAGTGGACCCCTGGTCTGCAAGAGAAAAATGCCAGCGGCATCACGGCGTTTCCGGATACAGGCCAGGCTTGAAATAAACTGCCGTGAGCGTGTTGGGTACTTTGTTTCTGTATAGAGTGGTTGGTTTGTCTTTTCGGATTAATGCCAAAGTAATGGCAACTGCCAACCAAGTAACTCTACACGTTACTATGTCGTCAGTTTTGACAGTTGCTAAATGGGGTGGATTATATAGTCTGTTGCTTTTAATAATAGGTCAACTGATAGTGACTTGCGTTTACTTTGAAACTAAAGCAGCGGAAGACTGGTTCGATATCGGAAGGACGATTAATTCACATCGGATACAGTATCGGTATAGTACAAGGCAGGAAACAGGCATGCTTATATTGTGTGTGTGTGTGTGTGTGTGTGTGTGTGTGTGTGTGTATGTGTGTGTGTGTGTGTGTGTGTGCGTGTGTGTGCGTGTGTGTATGCATTTGCTTCTTTGCTTGTTCATTCGTTTGTGTGTCTATTTGTTTGTGCGTATTTATGTGTTTCTGCTTGTGTTGGGAGTGAGATAAATAATGGTGCAGAGAGGCTGACAATTTAAAAAAAGGATAATATATCGTTTTACAAGTTATAAAGGTCGTCGTGACTTTGGCTAAAAGAAGAATAACAATACAAGGGAACTATGAGTGTTTGTGCAAGCGTTAAACTCTGTTCACGACACAACTAGGCGATTACGTAGACGGAAGTGGTATCGTGGCGAGAAAACAACGGCCTATACAAAACAGAGAGGCGTATTATACCCCATGTGTTTGCAGAAATATGACGCCGCCATTATTACAGAGGAACGGAAAAGTAAAATGTCAGCGAGGCAGGAATGAGTAATATTATTCTCTTGTTTTCATCCGCTAAGACAGCTTGGATATGGCTGATGAATTCACTCCATCTTCTTTGTCAGTTTTGATTGGTTAACATTTGATCCGCTCCATTAGCGGATTATCCAAATCGGAGGCACCAGCGATATGGACGCGTCCATGTGTTGTATCAGCTCATTTCCTGGAGATGTGACATGAGCCTGAGAAGCGAGAAAGATGCAGGAGGGGCAATCAAGCGATTATCCCGTAAGAGATGAGCGATGATAAGCGAGCGTGGATAAGGGGAAGAGAGGTTGGAGAAGATTGCTTTGATGTTCTGTGAAGCTTGAGAGACAGATAATCTCTCTTGTTTTCTAAGCTGAAAGGAGGTGTGGAGGTGATATGTTGTGGAATGGATATTGGGAACACTTTTTGCGAGTGTGTGTTTGCGCACGCACGCGTATATGTATGTGTAAGGGTGTGTGTATAAATATGTGTTTGTTTGTGTGTGTTTGTGTATGTGAGTATGAATGGGTGAGTGTGTGCATGTGTGTGTGTTTCTGTGTGTCTGTGTGTGTATGTGTGTGTGTGGGTGTGTGGGTGTGTGTGTATGTGTGCGTGTGTGTGTGTGTGCGTGTGTGTGTGTGTG